>NC_142933.1:39056146-39078646 GCF_046866305.1 Octopus bimaculoides | reverse complement strand
ACTTAGGGTAAATATAGATAATATAAGTCTTGCCGAGTACTAGTAACCTTCCAGTGAGCACAGTCTTCAATACACATGTGAATACACTTGAACAATTTCATTTCATTTATTTTATTACCTTCAGGAGAAGTTTCCCCAAACTACTATACATTGAGGAAAAGTAACACCCACCAAACTGACTGTTTCACGACACACTAGAAGTCAATGAAGGTAGTCACTTAGATGACTGTGCGATAATTTTATCGTGAGAGAACTGTTACACATTCCTGAAACCACACGCAACCTGCAATCGTTATCTGTGTATGACTTCAACGGCAAGGTAGAATGAAATGTTTGGGGAGATCTGGTGAGAGACTAAATAGCGAAGAATGATTTCTCCAGACTTAGAAGAGGAACTGAAATCAGAACTACTAAGGACCATGTGTTGAACCAACGAGAAAGCCTCTATATATTCGCTCGAATAGCTAGAAAGAGCAGCTACAATGCCTTAAAATAATACTACCACATTAAAATAATGGAAGGACACATTTGGTAATATGCATAATGGCAAAAATAGAATGGCCATGACGAAATGTCTTTGATCATAGGTCTTTTTTGTTCAGAACTAACATGGAGTTAGACAACAACGAACTATTTAGTCTAAAATTAACTATGCGTCAGTGTTAGAAAGCTGTATTTCTTAACTGCCAAATAGATTGGGTCGTGGGAGAATAAAGCAACTCAGTCATGGAAACAGCGAAGTGCTAATGGCAGGATACGAAACACCACCGCTATAGTGCAGTATTCTATATTTTTAACATTCTTCCATTATATATTTCTCTCTTTTAACTACCTATCTATCTATCTATCTGCTCATTTATACGTGAAAATGGTAAACTAACAATTGGTTAGGTGTTACAAGAAATATTCATTCTCATAAGATAAGGAAACAGTATTTCAAAAGGGACTCTTCTGCATCTTTGAGATGGGAATTAACTTATTGGATTATCTTCGATCTTTTGTGTCAACCAATGCCACTTCGTCGCTACAGCCCAATGAATATAATCGTTGCTATTATGTTAAACTGTCGTATGTCCAAATTTGACCAAATGCTTTTTTTTTTTTTTTTTTTGCAATACTTATTTGCCTGCAATAGCCGGTTCTTTGGGTCAAACTATCGTATCTCCAGCTGCTTTAGATGCCAAGATATCAAAAATTGTCAAAGTGTAGTTCAACGGCTTTGCTATGGAATGGTGAAATTATTTTCTTTTTTTTTTTTTTTTTCGTTTTCTGTAAAAGCAACGTTTTGGACTTAGACAATTATGCATAATAGGAACGATTTATTTTGAAATACGTTATATTTTAAACTTTTACCGGTTAAAGAACAATGTTTAATGATTGTGTTGGACATAACATGTAATCTTTAGTTTCTTTTTTTCTCTCTCTCTCTTTTAATTAAGTTCATCAATAAAATATATGAATTCATTCACGGCTATTATTTATATCTACAACAAGTAACTTAAGCCTGCATATGAAGATATTTTCTTTCCATAAATTTCCATATTTGCAACCGAGAGAAGAAATAATCATTTTACAGGTTTTGTAATAAATGTCAACTCTAACTGACCTTTAAATTAGTGAATCATTAATACGATTTATATTGATGTCCTTTAAGTATCAAATCATCAATTGAGGCTGTGTAAACTAGGGGAATAATATTTCCATCAAAAGTATCAACATATATTAAGACCTCTATGTAGCACCTCAAGGAATGTAACAGCAAATTACGAGAAAAATTGTGAAAGACAAACACTGACAGACATACGGATGGACAGGTAGATAAATTATACGTATATAACTGGATGTATATATGTGTATATATGTATGTGTATATATATTGAGATTTCCTTGTTTCTTTCTTCTAAACTCTATAAAAATTTAGCTCATGATACCGAATCTCTATTAAATGTAGCTTTTGTTAATACTATACTTTTGCCTAAATAAACGTTTGGCAATCTAACAGAAGATAGTTTACGTTGTTACCTGACCTGATCAATTAACGAGCATACATCATTTTTAAAATAGTGACTACATATTTAAATCCTGAAACTTAGGTCAGCATGTTAACTACAAAAGATGAGATAACGACAGCAAAAATAGAATATAATAGAATAAAAATGGTATAGTGCTATTTACAATGGCGTAATATATACATTGAAATTTAACATGATATACCATAAATGTTAAATTCTGAAGTTCTAACGCTGATAACATTCATAGCTGTTGGCACAAAGAAAAAATTAGAAAGCAGATTTTTTAATATATATGTATAGGTAAGTAGAAATACGATACAAAAAAGGAGCTAACCGAGGATAACATCTAGCTGATTGTTCGACCTTTTGTTTATTGGATTAGGCAAGAGAAATGGACTATCTCCACGTCCTCAGATTAAATTCTACAACTTCAAATTATCTTCCATATTAATAGTTCGAAATAACAATTGTGATATCATGCTACTCAGATTAATTTCTTCTGGGTGATATCTTGTAGACTATTATATAGATTCTTGCTGGATATATCATATGTACCATCCAAATTATTCTCTAATTATTATGATTCTGCATCGATTTCCACGGTGAACACAGCACTTAAACAAGATAAATAGTCATTCTTTTCATGGAAATCTCCACACTTTCGTTATTTGATATTTCACTGTTATTCAGTTATTCTTGTATTGAAATATTTGTGCTATACGTCCATTCTCTTAACTGTTTGATATCGAGTTATTCTTTACCAAATTCGCCACTGAGTGGTGTTAACATTTTAAATTCATATTGATTCACTGTTCTACCTGACATGCAGTAAAGGCATTACTTTATCTTCAATTATAATCTGAGTTAATCTCAGTATATCATGTAATTGCTAAATGTTGTTAGATAACAATGAATTGTTATCTATCAACCTTTAAATTATTTCTTACGTTCACTGGCAGAGTAACAAATCAACATTTGTTACTAATGTTAAATCCAAAACCTGATTCTAGTGCTTCACATGATACAGCTAATGGCAATAGCAATGAGTTATGTCCTCTATCTAGATTTTCGATTTCGAGAAAGTCTTTCGAAGAGAGAGAATTTAAATTGATATTTCAGTATATTATCAAATTTATGCTGCCATACGAGGGTGGGCTGAAAAATTCATAGGCTGACTGTGAAAGAGTGATGTTAGTGCTGTGAAATCTTGCATGTTTTACTTTCAGCTCTTCTTAATAATTGTATTGTTTCTTCCAGGTAAACTGACCTTGAAAATGGATAAAATTTGACATCGTGGTGTTATCTAGCACCTGCAGAAAAAGCCCCCAATGACATTCACACTGATATGGTTGCTATATTAAGAGATGACGCTCCGTCTTTATCAGCAGTGCACAATGAACAGCTGAATCTAGGAGGGGAACAGAGTATCTTGAAGATGACCCAAAGTCTGGATGTCCTGCAACTGACTTCATCATGGAAAACATTGATCGTGTTAACCCCACGCTGAAGGATGACAGGCGATTGACTATAAATAAAATAGCCAATGCTATTAGCGTATCCCGTGAAAGAGTTAAGAATATTCTACACGTTGAACTTGTCATGACAAAGGCTTTTGCTCGATAGTTGACTCATCTAACACCTGATCAAAAGCGCACCAGGCTGATCGCATCGCGAAAAAATCTAACACTGAATGAGGCAGATCCAGCTGGTTTCTTTCTACGTTTGCTAACCCAGGATGAGTATTGGGTTCATCGCTTTGATCCAGTACAAAAGAGACAATCCATGTAGTAAAAACATTCCTCTTCGCCAACTCCAAAAAAGGCCAAGGTCGTTTCGTCTGCAGAGAAGGAGTTGGCCTCAGTTTTCTGGAGTACGAAAAGCATTGTGTTTATTGACTATATTGAAAAGGGTCACACCATCAATGGAGTGTATTATGCCAACTTGTTGAGGCAGTTGCGAAAAACTATTAAAACCAAACACCCAGCAAAATGGACAAAAGGGGTCTTGTTTCATCAGGCAATGTTCCAGCTCACAAGTTTCTGCTTTCAATGGCTGCTGTGCGTAACTGTGCGTTTGAACGGGTTGATCACCCTCTCTATTCTCCTGATTTGGTCCCATCTGAATATTATCTGTTCCCCAACATGAAAAAACATTTGGCTAGGAAGTAGTATCGCAGTATGAACTTTTCAGCCGACTCTTGTATGTCTGTTAAAATTCCTTCATTTTTAAATTCAGATTATACAATAGAAGCAGTTTTATAATGTAAACATTATCAGTACTACATACTCAATGTAGGTGTGTTGTTTAAACGCCAGTAGTTGCGGTTTTCCGTCCGAGAAAAATCCTTTTAAAAACTTTAGTGTTAAAAAACATAATATACTTCAGAGCGAAGCGAAACTAAATCGCCCCAAAAGTAAGGCCGTGCACTCGAGTCACTTCCGAACTGAAATCTATCTACCGTGTAAAAAGCCTTTCTGATGTCAACGAAGAACGAAACTGCTTCGCAGATATTCCGTTTGAGAGTTCTTGTCAAAAAAAGGCAAGATACAACTCCAAAATTAAATCTAGTTGAAAGATTTATTGGCGCTATGCAGTGGGTATCAAGTTTGATCTTTAGTAAGTATAGGAACAGCTCCAAGTATGCTTCGAATTTATTAAACTTTCTGAGTGAAGCACAGTTCTAATTATACTTAGCAGGTCTTAGAATGACTGAATGGATAAATATCTGAAGTGAAATTACCTTAATTAATGTAACACCTGTTGATAAAGCTACTATTATTTATTTTGTTATTCAAATTAGTACAACTGTTAAATTATATAATAGGAGTCTATTGCATATTCAGTATCTCACTTAGATAGAAAATGATAATTTCTGATCCTAGACATTCAAGAAACAAAACTATTCGCTAAGAAAGCTAGAGCTAATCAACCATAAAAATTACTTTATCTGCAGAGCTTGATATCTATAAAAAAATATAAGTTCGACCTTTGTAATACAAGATATAAAATGCATCTTGCATCAAAGGCCTGATGTCTTTGATTTATAAATAGATGTTAGGATACAGCAAGATAAAATTTCTAAATAAGAAAACGGTGGTTGTCTTGCTCTCTGACTTAGTAACGTGCAACTGGGAGTGCTAAGCAACTGCTGCACTGATATGCAGCTATATAACTAATCGCTCTGCAAACAAGCATACTTCATTTACCACAACACTCGTTAGATTTACGGCTTAACAAGCAAACTGTTTTAACATGAAAGCTTGTTTCAACAGAAACTGGTTTGAAAAGTGGATTTCTATAAATTAAGCAATCTAGTGATAAAATTGTCGATTAAAAAATAAATCTATGTACATTTTGTGGGGGCATTCATTTAAATCCATAAAAGAAAATAAAAACAAGATATTCGAGAAAAAGGTTATCGGAGAAACTTTAGAAGTTACAGATAGTCTCATAAATTTAGTTCAGAAAAGAATATGTTGAAGACGAAGGTTTAACAAAAGGCCGCTTGTATTTTGTTGGTGTTTATCATACTATTCTTAACCACCAATATACCTTGAATTTCCATTTATATTAGAGGTTTAAGGCGGTAAACTGACAGAGTCATTAGCACGCCGGAAAAAAATATTTAGTGGCGTTTCTTCCGGATTTACGTTCTGAATTGAAATGCCGAGCTCTATTTCGCCTTTCATCCAATCAGGGTCGATGACATAAATACCAATTGAACATTGGAGTCGATGTAACCAGCTTTCCCTATCCCCTAATATCGCTGACCTTGTGCCAAAATCCAAAACCAATTGAAGGAATATTCTTTTCTTTTCTACACTAGGCACAAGGCGCGAGATTTTGGGGGAGGGAGCCAGTCACTTAGATCGATCCAAGAATGCAACTGGTACTTAATTTATCGACCCCGATAGGATGAAAGACAAATTCCACCTCGGCGGAATTTGAACTCAGGACGTAAAGACGGACGAAATACGGCTAAGCATTTCGCCCGACGTGCTAACGTTTCTGCCAGCTCACCGCCTTCAATTAGATGAATATTGAAAGAGAAATTATATGAAAAAGAAAACAATGAGGTGATTAAGCGATACAACAGAATGCTTTAGTAGAACAGTTCTTGATAAAATCATTTACTAAATTTTGTGTGTCTACAAAAGAATCGGTTTGCAAAAATAAGTAACTAAAAATTTAAAATACACAACCGATCGTCCTAGAGAGACACATTAGATATTGCGTTGTTTTACTGAATGCGTGAGTAAAAAGACAAGAATGGTCAAGGTTGAAATAATAGATCCATTCGATCAGGGTGTATGTGCCAATATGTATTAACGTTGCGGATACTAACATATAGGATTATATGTTATACTGGGATTAAAATCATCCTTTTTTATATATATCAAAAGAAAATTTAGAGAAAAATAATTATATCATAAAGGTGACTGCCATCTTTATGATTATATATATATAAATATATTAAATTATATAAATAACAGAGGAGCAGGTAATTATGCAATGAACTACATTAGCTTATAGCTGTCTCTGCTATAAGATTCTGTAGTTGAAAGATCAGAGTTGATGGTGTTAAAGGAAAAGTATGAGAAGGAATATTTTGTGCTGTTTTAAAGAGGACGTATACAATGGCTTTCAGTATGGAACACAAGACGTGTGTAAGAAATAAAGTGGAGAATTAAAAGTTTATAATTACAGTGTAAAAAAATATGATGGGAGAGTAGCAATGTAAAAGATATTATATAATATTAAATATAATAATATTATTGAATCTAAAAAGTTATTGAAATTTCTGAGTATAGATCCTGTATAACAATGCAAAAAGTAGGTTACGGAGAAAAATTCTATTGTATTTTTTTCTCATAAAATGTGTATAAATTAGAATAAAGATATTTTATCATCCTTTGGTGAAAATGAAAGTCTTCGCTCGAAGACTGGCTCATATTTTCTGTACTGTATATTCCCAGGAGTGGGGCAAACAGTAATGTTTCTCAGAGATGTATAAATCATAAAATCTGAAAATTTAGTCGTTAGCTTCAATGAAGTAGTAAATTTTCCATTTGATATTGAAATTGTCATGTTTATCTTTTGGATCTTCCATGTACTTCAGTAAAGTCGGGTCTATAAGTCTAGTTAAATTTCTGGAAGTATGTGTGTAGGTCATACCTTAATTTAAACAGAATCACCGTTAATAATCAGTTCCTTTACAAACAGCACTAAACACGATAGACTAAAGAGCTCGTCAGACATTTACCATTTAAAGGACATGTGCTGTTCATACATAACTGTATGAACAGCGAAAAATTAGTTTCTACAGTTGGCGTTGGACGCGACTCCAGCATGGCTATCAGTAATAGAATTCCATTTCCTAATATTGTGACAGTGTTTGTAATTTTGGGGAAAGTGTTAGTATATAAACTTTATAGCAATGAAAGTATTACGAGTTTATGAGGGATTATATTATAGAATACTACGTTTTATATTTTTATCTTAGAATGTCATTATTTTTAATACTCTTAAGTTTATCTTTAAATGGCTAACCTGATTAACTTGATCTAATAACGAAATAGAATAGAGATTGGCAGTAGAGGGTGGGAGTGACTATCAACAGAAAGCAGACAAGTCACTGCATTAACCCGAAAACTTTAATAAATGAATTCAGCAATAAAAAGAACGTAAAATATACCAACAAAATAATATTTTACAATAATAGATAAAAGTCAACACCCACATTGGTGAAAAAGAGTTAAGGAAAGATGTAACTCTGAACTAATAAACAGCACGATAGGACAAAAATATAATTTAGTGATACCGGACAGGATGCCTGGGGTATCAATGATTATACAACAGAACAGCAACTCCGAGAAACCAAATACAGCAAGTTGACTATGATCTGAAGATAACTAATGAGTTTACATAAACTGCATGTAATAACAATATCAACAAATAATCAGAGAGAAATTACCAGGACAAATAAAATTTAGCGAGAAGCCAATGAGTGACAATTTAGAGATACAGGATACAATCATGAAAATTCAACTAATAATTAAAAAGCCGAATTGACAATTAAATGTTCTATGACTAGCCAATGAAAGCGAAATTTGCTCAAGGAAACGAGATCAACTTAATGCTTCGATAAATATAAGCTAAGGTTGAAACATTCAAAGACAGTCGCCTGAATGGTTGCGGCTGTGTGAAACTTGCTTTACGAGAAAAAAGTAATGCAGGTTAAATAAACTACACACTCACACACATACATACATGTACACTAACGCACGCACACAAATGCATACTCACGCACAGACACACACGCATACATACGCGCATAGACGTATGTATGTATGTATGCATGCATGCATGTTGTGATTCAGCCCATTCACTGCTAATATTGAAATATTGTAATTGTTTTGACCAACCATACACAAACGCACCCACTCTCACAGAAAGACAGACTGACAGACAGACAGACAGAGACAGAGATATTTATAAGTTTCAAATGTACAAACAACAAAGGACAGAGACGGATAAGAGAACAACAAACAAGGTGTGTTCGTTTGACGCTCCAAGAAGAATGGAAAAGTCTTTGACGTTTCGAGCCTATGGTCTTCGACAGAAGGAAATAAGGGAAGAAAACGGAGAGACTAAAAAACGGACAGGAGAAAAGGTATCTGGATTAACGGTTTAATATTTCGAATTGTCTGCAAGGATGTAGTTGAATGGAAGGGGAGATTTATTGGTAGATATACATATATAAAAACGTATGCACACACACACACACACACAAATATATATATAACTATAGCCAATGAAATATCTGTAAGTATATATGAAAGTAAGTATATATATATATATATATATATATATATAGTGTATATATATAAATATATTCATGTATTTCTCTATGCATTTATACTTTTCTCTTCCTCTATGCACAGCTGTCTGTCTCTTTCTAAATCTTTTCTTACATATGCGTCTATGTTTGCGAAAGAGAGGGGAAGAGAGATTCTGTTGTGTGTATGAATGCGTATTCGTTTGTATACGTGTGTATGTGTGCAGGTGAGTATATGTATACATACTGGGTTTCGAGAATATTCTTACAATATTCTCTCTCTGGTTTTATCATTAAAACTAGATCGTTTCGGTATTAAAAATAAAAGAAGTATGTCTGCTTCGACAGCTTCGTCAGCGCTTACAATTCTCTTATGAATTTTCACACACGTATACATATTTACAAATAATACATATTTTTGTACAAATATATACACATACATGCACACATACATGCATACATACATACATAAATACAATGATATATATATATATATATATATATATATATATATATATATATATGTATATATTCTTACACAAATGCACAGAGATACGTAAATGAATAGCGATCTTCAGGCTGACATAAATACCTATGTAGAAATATTCATATACACGTTAATAAATGATTACTAAGTCGGTCGTGTTGGCACAGAGTTTGAGTGGGCGGTAGATCATTCGCAACAGTCTAACAAATTCTAAAAGAAAATATCTTGTGATATCACCCGCAACACAAAGAACAAGAAATTCAGGGCCATACATAATTACTCACACCAACAGACATACCCACTAACCCACACACACACACACACAAACACACACACTCACACATATATATACATGTGTGTGTATGAATATGTACATATCTACGTATATATATATATATATATATATATATATATATATATATATATATGTATATATAAAGGATAAAGAGAGCAATGGTAAGGTTGGAAATATATTTTATGGATAGAGTCTTACAGCTGTTTCCTTTCATCGGAGACAGAAATAGTAAAGGAATCGATTATTATATCCATAGGCGGAGAGTTTTAGTATGAAGTGATAGTGAGTGTGATGTGCTGAAAAAAGAAAGAGAGAATAGTACTTGGAGTGTAGTTTCATTCCAGTAGTAAGTATCCGTGTAAAGTATACAGCACTTACTCGGTATTACCAGTATCCTATTGGGTTTGGTTAAATCCAATACCCTCCTCAACCTTATATATATATATATATATATATATATATATATATATATATATATATATATATATATATATATATATATATATATATATATATACACGTACATACATAATTATTTAACTGTTTGACTCAGCTCCATACGAATAAACGTTTCGCAGGCATGTAGGAGGGGCCCATCACAAAAATATCACATATCTGATGAGATGGGGGTACGTCCTACACATCCACGAAACTATAAGTCATATGAAGCTGAATCTAACTGTTATTTAAAAAGTATATATATGTAACTCTTATCAAACGTGCTGAGTGACATTCTCTTTCGTTTGTCGACTCGTATATGTATGTATGTATGTATGTATGTATATGAATATCCACATGGGTATGCATGTATGCATATGTTGTGTTGACTGTGGCCCTGACGTTTCGGCTAAGAATCTTCGAATTCACTGACAACCCTTTCCCTGCAAAAATATAATACGGTGCTCAAATCTATTGAGTAATCTCCTAATTAATGCCTGTATTTCTTTTAAATAGTGGTTCATAAAAACAAACATTAAAAAAGGTATTTATGCGTGTGTGCATGTACGATCCCCCATATATGTGCGTGTGAGTTTGGTAAACGGAAACTGTGCGGAAGCCAATCGTGTGTGTGTGTGTGTGTGTGTGTGTGTGTGTGTGTGTGTGTGTGTGTGTGTGTGTGTGTGTTTGTGTGTGTGTGTGTGTGTGCGCGCGTGTGTGTGTGTGTGTTCAACCTAGTAAAGGAGTTCGTCTTCTAAGGGCACACAGTGAACTTTCCCCGAGATATGGATGGATGCTGAAATCTCAAAGAGAATAAGGGTAGGATTGAAGGCGTTTGCCTCAATGAAGGACGTGTTCAAAATAAAAACAGACAGACAGACAGACAGACAAACAGACAATACGATACGAGCCAGACTCTTCAATAACTCCGTCCTACTTGCGCTCTTATACACAAGAGACACGCCGGCTACTACGAAGCCGATAGGACATCGATTGGCTATGACTCAAAGGGCCATGGAAAGAGCCATGCTAGGGGTATCACCAAGAAATCATATTCGAAATAAGATAATTCGAGAACGGAGAGGAATGAATGATGTGATCGCTGAGCACCGAATGCACGTATTCCGTGGGGCCGGACATGTCGCAAGGTTCACAGATAACCAGTGGACCCATGCAGTTGCCGTCTAGTATCCAAGAGATCGGATAAGGCCACTTGGAAGGCCTCCACGGCAATAGGAAGACGATTTAGTTAAACGATTTGGGTCAAGATGGTAGAGAATGGCGCATTCAAGAGAGAATTGTGAAGAGCTGTGTCTAATAGCATCTTATTGTATGATCGATACTGCTATACTGTGATATACGTTTATAAACGATGTATCTCGAATGTCAATAAATCCATAATTACCTCAAAATGATGTATACTTAGCAAATATTTATAGCGTGATCGACTTTCAAATATATATACATACTTTACGGAAGTCTTATTTACATATTTGTCGATTCTTCTACATTTACGTTCAATGAATATAAGCATGGTTTTACATATGTATATATATATATATATATATATATCACATATCATATTATATATAATATATATATCATATATATATATAATATACATATATCATATATATACAATATATATATATATATCATGTATATATAATATATATATATATCATATTATATATATAATACATATATATAATATATATATATATTATATATATACAATATATATATATCATATTATATATATACAATATATATATATCATATTATATATATATCATATTATATATATATCATATTATATATATATCATATTATATATATATCATATTATATATATATCATATTATATATATATCATATTATATATATATCATATTATATATATATCATATTATATATATATCATATTATATATATATCATATTATATATATATCATATTATATATATATCATATTATATATATATATATATATATATATATATATATATATATATATATATATATATATATATATATATATATATATATATATATATATATATATATATATATATATATATATATATATATATATATATATATATATATATATATATATATATATATATCATATTATATCTTATATATTTTGCCCGTTATGTCGTTCAATAAGTAAATACATAAACAGATAAAGAATAATTTTGCGTATTTTCACACACACACACACACACACACACACACACACACACATACATACATACATATATATCTCAGGTCTCACTAGTGTTCTTGTAGCATGTAACCCAGTACGACATGTTGCATTAT
The DNA here is from genome assembly GCF_046866305.1 of Octopus bimaculoides. Lineage (NCBI taxonomy): Eukaryota > Metazoa > Mollusca > Cephalopoda > Octopoda > Octopodidae > Octopus > Octopus bimaculoides. The sequence goes on along the minus strand of NC_142933.1, from coordinate 39,066,251 downwards.
CGGGTTATCGATATCTATATAGGTAACCCCACTAAGATATGTGGAAGATAAATTTGGACAGGCTATTGGATAAGAATCAAGACTCGTCAGAGGGCCGAAACTCATGAGAATCAAAACTCAATCATGATAGGCAACATAGTCAAGAGTAGATGGTGTTCACCCGTTGTAATGAAGACAATCTATCTAGGCGAAGGATAACTCTAAAATAAAACCCGTTCAGTGATGACTAGCAACCAGCTGATACTATTTTGCACAGAAAAAGAAATTTATATCAAGATTTTATCGAATCATCTACAGACGGCTAATATAAATGATAATATAGATATATAATATTTAGTAGAAGTTACATGTATTCTTTAAAACAATTTGATTCGCTTTCATGCGACTTAAACTTCCGCAGACCCCTAACAGGAATCCCTGTGTCTCTCTATTCGGGAATACAAAGCACGAAAGAGACGGACTATTGTTAGGGACCTGCGTAACTTTAAGTCACATGGAACCAATCAAATTGTTTAAAATAATACACACACACACGCACGCACACGCATGCACACACATGCATACACACACGTACTTTTTTAGGGTATGGGGGATATTCCAATCTTACAGGCTACAAGATCATCTGAATTCGCGTGTGCACTCGCGCGTGCACGAGTGTGTGTGTGTGTATACACACATATATCTTTGTATGTATGCATTGATTTTTGTCGACGTCGATCACCTCTAGCCTTCAAGATAATATCTGCAGATTATAGCATTTCATTCTGTTACTTGAACTGTTGAAATAGATACAAAACAAAACATAAAGAAAAGTAAAACGGAATTTTCTGTCTAGTTAATTAGAAAGAACTCCACAACTCCTTGTATTCAATAGCTCTGGGAAATACATATTGAAAAATATTCTTGCTTACATTCATTGACATACACATTCTTATGGTTTCTGAACTAGATGGAGTGATGCATATTAGCTAACAATAACAGAAATGCGAAGCTGGAATCGTAATACCCTTTCCCTGAAATAGTGAGTTCTGCTGCAAACATAGTATTGCAGTACTTTGCCTTCCCACACATTATAATCATTCACAGCTAAGTACATGTATACATACATGCAATCAAATAATATATGCATACATATTTACATACGCGCGCGCTCATATATATATATACACACACACACAAACACACAGATATATATATACATATATACATATATACATATATATATATATATATATATATATATATATATATATATGATATGTACATAGAGAAGCGATCACCAGTAGATTTACTGTAACCTTCATACTAGACGCAGTCAACTTCATCCTCTTAAACAATACATTCTTTTTCAGTGGAAAAAAACTACCTCCAAATTCGAGGCACAACTATATGGACGCAATTTGCTCCAGATTTTGTGAACTCAGTATTGGGATATTTGGAATAAAACCTCTATTAAAAAAATTGAAGAGAACTACGGCATAACCTTTCAAAGATATATAGAGGACATATGGAAAAGCTAACTCGATGATTGTTTCCTAATTTGGATCAAATCCCTAGAAAATCTGGAAGAATTCAGCACCCTCATCAACAATTTCCACCCTACTCTCAAATTCACAAGAGAAATGAGCAACACACAATTACCATTCCCTGACCATAATGGTAATTAAATGCAACACCACAATTACAACTGATTTTTATTACAAAAGCATACAAAACGCAACATCCCGTACTGTCTAGCTAGGAAAACTTATACTGAAGCAGATGATCCAAATACCAGAAACACACGACTTACAGAACTCAAAGGATTTCTGCTCAAGCAAAATTACCCTCTCCTACTTATAGAAAATAACATACAACAAGCAAAAGAAATACCTATAGAACAACTTAAGACAACGCGAAAAAGACGAGCCCAGCAACAGAATATAATACTAGTAATACACAATCCGCATCACCGAAACATTTTTAACATCATCAAAACAAATTTGCCATTCATCTTCCCGCTTTCACCTTTGTGTTTATGTGAAAATTTGTGCTTTGGTCATTTTGACTACTATATTTAGCATGCTGATATTACTTGTTAGTACCCTTAATTATTAATGTGTGTGTATGTGTGTTATATATGTATATATGAATGTGTGTATATATGTATTATATATATGTATATGTATGTGTATAGATAGATAGATAGATAGATAGATAGATAGATAGATAGATAGATAGATAGATAGATATGTGTAATGTCACAATAAAGACTCCCAATGAAACAATATGGGATTTTTACGCATGCTAAATTACTGATATTATCATACACAATAATATCCTTATATATATATATATATATATATATATATATATATATATATATATATGAATAGATGCAGGCAGAGGTCAAACAAGTAAGCTAAGTGTACTTAGCATTGCTGCTAAGAAGATGGAGAACCTAATACAATTGTGAAGAAAGAATTATAGTGGGCGTAGTGTATTATGCGTATATATAATGTTGTGTGTGTGTGTGTGTGTGTGTGTGTGTGTGTGTGTGTGTGTGTGTGTGTGTGTGTGTGTGTGTGTGTGTGTGTGTGTGTGTGTGTGTGTGTGTGCGTGTGTGTGTGTGTGTGTGAGAAGAAATTAGACTTGCAAACTGCTTCATGCATATAAGCGACTGTGAAAGAGCCCTTCACTCATTCAATCAAACACAATTATGCATTCTTCATTTTATCTATTCTTGTATTCCTGTATAGGTGTCAGGCTTCGGGATGTGGCCAAGTTAGGCAACATTATATATATGTAGATATGAAGATAAGTACATGCGTGTTTCTGTCTGTCTGTATGTGCAAACACATATACAAGTGCAAACATGTGTGTGTGTGTGTGCATGAATGTGTGTATCTGTATCTACAAACATACAGACTAACTCACAGACACGCGTTCACATGCACCGTACATAAACGCATTATGTTTCCATATGCATATTTACACTCATGTATATCCACACGGCATAGCTATAGCGCCATTGTCTGGACATTTTTACCTGGAACCATAGTAAACCAGAGATGAGAATACAATGCAATTAACTGTGTATACAAGAATACAGCACTCTTTGACTTCCCAGGAAGTCTCTTGCAATGAACACCGTTAAATTTCTTGCGGCTATATATTATATATAGATACTTACTGATGTCTTCTCATTTGATGGAGAGAAATGCAAGTATACATATGAAGTGTGTAAGTAAGAGGAAATAAGTAGAGAGAGAGCGAGAGAGAGAGAAAGAGAGAGAGAGAAAGAGAGAGAGAAAGAGAGAGAGAGAACAAGGAATAGATAATTGAGACAGACAGACAAATGTATAGATAGCCTGGCAGACAAACACAGACAAATAGACAGATAGACAGACAGACAGACAGACAAAAGGATGGATGGATATATAACAGACAAATAGCTAACTAGCTAGATAGATTAGATAGACAGACAGACAAAAGGATGGATGGATATATAACAGACAAATAGCTAACTAGCTAGATAGATAGATAGACAGACAGACACAAGGATGGATGGATATATAACAGACAAATAGCTAACTAGCTAGCTAGCTAGATAGATAGATAGATAGATAGATAGATAGATAGATAGATAGATAGATAGATAGATAGATAGATAGATAGATAGATAGATAGACATACATACAAGATGTTTTTGTTCCTAAAATTGTATTGGATCTGTATTGAATTGCACTGTTTAGAACGGTGAGTTTCCTAAATCTATAGTCATGATTTCGGGATCAACACAGTCTCATCTTCATAATGAATGGACGACGGTATGTATGCTTCCCTCTTTATAGTATGCATGGATATTATTTTTAATACTGTGCTATTTTATAAATACTTTTTTCCGTTGCTAATCAGCTCCTTTCAGGAGAAATTCTGTTGAATATAGATGTGTTATCCATCAGTGTTTTTTTTTTTGTTTTTTTTTTTTATGGGGTTGGTTTAGAGTTTTGTGCTGTATAATACATTGGTGTTGTTCATTCACGTTGATGAAAAATTTGCGGAACTATATCTCTATTATACTTTTATCGAAGCATTTACTAGAGCACTTATTTATATATATATTACAGTATTAATTTTGATACGCGGTGATTCACGAATATGACTAACTAAAAAATTACATCTAGAATCCATTAGTGAAACTGAAATTTTGTCCAACTATCAGGAAAGCTCTAGCAGGTACATATATACAGTGTAGCCATGTATTATACGCATATGTATCCCATACATATCTAACACATAACAATAGCAAACATGCAGACATACGTATGTAGTTGCATGCATAAGTAGTCATACACATACATACATACATACATGATGGCTGCCCCCTCGTTATCGAGTATGGCCATTGCACGAAGCTTAACTTAACGGTGCTGTGATCGAATGTGACTTTTTAACCCAGCCAAAGATCTACAATGTCTTGCACAGAGTTGGCATCCAAAACCTTTACTGGCAATAGCTGGCTGTTGTTGTAATTGGGCTCCATGTACCTTTTCATGTCGTTTAAGTCCTCCTGCTGAATCACACTCCCTTCCACATGCCCGACAGACATGACTAGTATGATGTGTAGCATCATCACCAGCGGCCTGGTAGTCAATCATGGGTCTTGCTTTATGTCTACGAAGATGACTCATAAGTCCAGCTTTACTGAGGCACGGTCTTGCACAGACACTGCATGTCAGTGTCATGGGAAGACCCTTGCCATCTGGAAGTGCAACAACAATGCCCTTCCTGACATCCCGCCTTAATTTCTCATGTGCAATTCACGATTTCTCAAAAATACATACATACTAAGTTGAACTTATCAAAATTCCGATGCAAAGTCTTAACTCTGGAATGGAAACCGTATCTTCTATCGGTGATAATTTTTTTAAATAATGTTAGAACTGAAAAACCACGGTTTTCAGAATAAGAAGGAAATCAACCAGCTAATACGCACATTACAAATGTAATCTGTAGGCGGAACAGTAAAAGTATGCATGAGGTTTCTCAAGTTCAAAATGTGACATTGTTTTTGTTATCTACATTCCAGCTCCTTCTTTGCAGGAAGACTTCAAGTAATTAAACACAGAAGAGAGCATAAATACGCTTACACAGATATAATGGATCGTCTGTTCAGAATGAAGTTATCTTTCCTTATCGTTAAAGTATATATAGCTTAAGATACCAATTTTAGCAGTTTCTCACTCAACCAGCGACTTTTAACCATTGACACACGTCCCCATTGCTTCAGGAATACCTGCTTTAAATTGTGGAGAATAGTAAACAACATAAAAACGACAGCTATATTTATATTAGCTTAGATAAGGAACGAGATGCATACGAAAACTTGGTACATGACACATTGTCACTCAATATTTCATATATTTAGACGCTATTTACACATGTAGATGATTGTTTTTTACAACTTTGATAAGAGGGGAGAAAGTCTCATCAAAATTATGTAATATTCTATAAAGAACACGATTTCTTTGAGTCTGGCCTTGCATTATACTTACAGAATTGCTTAGAACAAGCGGGTAAGTTATTCTGGATTAGTTAAATAAATATTGTGATTTTGAAAACACTAATTCAGACTATACTCATATCAAGAAAAAATGTCTGTAATTAGAAGGCGCCGGCAGAGTTGTAAAAACGGCAGAGTAACTGATTAGTTTGTTCCATAATGTTCTGAATTCAAACTCCATTGGATTTTATCTGAGGTGGGTAAAATCAGTAATTAAAACAAGTACTGAGTCATTTCAATCATTGTTATATGACTGCTTGTAAATACATCTTTAGTCTCTACTTTATCCCGTGCTTTGGGACACAGCGGTCCACCTTCGCCTGCTATGCCTGTTTAGAATTGCAAAGGCTTTCTTTGTTTCTCTTTAGTCTGTTTCACAAGAAAGCTAGTTTTTCTTAGAATTTGCTGGCCCCTAGTTCAAGCCCATCTCGAATCGTAGGCTAGAGATTCTTGTTATTTAAAATCACTATAACCAGACAAAATTCGACAGATTCTGGGGGAAGAAAAGTAACTGACACTCTGTACTTGACAGGTGCTTGATTTTATTGACCTCACAAGGATAAACGGAAACACTAATATTTGCAAGATTTCAACGTAGAATGTATAGAACTGGAACAAATACTCTTTAGAAATATCCCACTCGATCCCCTCATATGTGCCCGTACACGCTTGTGTTTGTTTTCTGTATATGTGAAATAAATAGACAAACAGACAGACAGATAATCAGACAGACAGACGGACAACGGACGGACGGATTTCCTTTATATTTTATACTTTACTTTTTACAGGCATTAGACTGCGCTCATGCTAAAATAACATCTTGATGGGTTCAGCTCCTGTGCTTAATTTGATTTTAAGTCTGGTGTTTATTCTATCGATTTCTTGCCGTTCTGCAAAGTTCCAGGGACGCAAACAAACCAACACCGGTTGTCAAGCTGTTGGTGAGGACAAACTCATACACAAAAATACATTTATAGGTACATGTATGTTGCATATTCATACATACATACATACATACATATATATATATATATATGCGTGTGTGTGTGTGTGTGTGTGTGTGTGTGTGTGTGTGTGTGTGTGTGTGTGTGTGTGTGTACGCGCACACACACTCACGCACACACGGGCTTCCATGCAGTTTCCGTCTTCCAAACTAACATAGTTTACTTGTCCCGTACCTATAACTAAAGACATTTATCGAAGGTGTCACTCAGTGGGAGTGATCCCAAAGTCTCGTAGTTGCAAAACGATCTTCATAACCATACAACCATACCCATCCCGATTTTTGAGAGGTTCGCAGGTGTAGAAGCTTCAAGCACTTTTTCCATAGCATCCAGTCTGAAGTAACCATTGTTAGACTTTCCGACTGGAATCTCAGACGGGACCAACTAAGATTGTAGACATAATTCAACCATTTCGTTCTTGTTCTACGCCTAGGTCTCCAGCCGTTTGTCTTTGCTTGAAAAAACCGTCTTGCGCTTCTTTCCTGCGACATTCTAATCACATGTCAGTAATAACGCAATCATAGCCTCTTAATGCGGAGAAGTAGCAGTTCGATACTTTACCAAGTTGATAACCCCAAATATGGTTCGGTTCCTCTCCTCATACATTCCATTATATTTCTCCTCTTCCATCTTCTGCTATGTCACATTTTCTCATTTTATATCTATTATTGCTTCCAACAACTACACTTAGTTCGTTATTGCTGTTTTGCTGATGCTTAATTTTGTTTTTACGTGTTAATATTTATATTAAAACCACTGTAATTCACTTACTCTTACATTGGAGAAGCTAAATTTATATATTGAAACAATTGCACTGTTGTCAGGCTAATGTACTGTTGCTATCGTTAAGAGGTATTGACGTAACATATATATATGGTGTATTTACTGAGCTGTAGTCTCCACGAATTTAACTCGAGATTTATGAAGTAGATAGATAGATAGATAGATAGATAGATAGATAGATAGATAGACATGCAGTCATACACACACACACACATATATATATATATATATAAATGCATGCATACATGTATATGATTGTGTGTGGTTTTACATGTTTACCTGTGCAGATAAATGCATAGCCAAAGACTTATACATCAGCACACGTAATCCCACACATCCATGCATACACACTTACTCACTCACTCGCTCACACACACCACACACACACACACAAACAAACACACACACACACTACTACTACTACTACTACTACTACTACACAAATTAACGTTGGTATGGAACAGCTGTTCATTAATGTATGTCTGGTTGTAAACACAACTGTGAATTCTATTAATCATTTCCGACCTACAAATTCCGAAACTACAAACTATAAATTATGGTTGTGTACGTTCGCTTCTGTTACTCTGCTTGTATGCTACCCAACAACATTCCTCATTCTCTCTCTCTCTCTCCCTCTCTCTCTCTCTCTCTCTCTCTCTCCCTCTCTCTCTCTCTCTCTCTCTCTCTCTCTCTCTCTCTCTCTCTCTCTCTCTCTCTCACCTTCTTTCTATGTTTCTATGTTTCTCCTTTGCTTTCACCGTATGTTTGAACGAGTGTACACCAGAGAAGAGATTTAACTGTACCTTTGAACATCTGTGTGTGTGTATGTGTGTGTTTGTGCATGAGAGAGAGAGAGAGAGAGAGAAAGAGAGAAAGAGAAAGAGAGAGAGAGAGAAAGAGGAGAGAGAGAAAGAGAGAGAGAGAAAGAGAGAGAGAGAAAGAGAGAGAGAGAAAGAGAGAGAGAGAAAGAGAGAGAGAGAAAGAGAGAGAGAGTATTAAACGAGGATTTTGATGTACATGTGAACGTCTGTGAGCGTGCGCTCCCCACTACATATGCACACACCTGATAGACACACACCACACACACACACACACACACACACACATACAGACAAATAGACAGACAGATAGACAGATCAGCAAGTATCTATTTACATTAATATAATGTCTGTGACTGCATAGCCAACTATTATCTGTGTGTATCAGCGTGTGTGCGAGCGCGCGTGTGTGGCGAGCGCGCGTGTGTGCGAGCGCGCGTATGAGAATTTGTGTGTGTTTGTATGAGGAGAGAGAGAGAGAGAGAGAGAGAGAGAGAGAGAGAACACTTCCAAAAGGAATTCAATGCATTGTAAATGAAGAATATATAATTGAATTTCCGACCTTTCAGCTAGCCGATACACACACACATACGCGCACACACACACACGCACGCCTAGGCGCACGCAAGCATCTGTTTAGACGTATATAATGCCAGCATGGATGCGTGTGTGTGTATGTGCGTATGTGAATGCATATATATACAAATATATATGTGTGTGTGTGTGTGTGTGTGTGTGTGTGTGTGTGTGTGTGTGTGTGCGTATGTATACATGCTGAAGTTGACCAATACGGTTACGATTGCGCCGCCTCGCTAGTCTGACTTCCATTACAACTGAATACAGAATAAAACAGAGAGTAAGTGAACGATAAAATGCATCCATCTTGCTTTATTCTAAAATCCAAAAGATGTGTGAATCAGCAGCAGAGCTAGTTCAAAATATCCGGTCCTGATAATAGATACAAGAAATGCCGGAAAAAGAGCCAGACAGCCATAGAATTTCTTGACCCGGATTTTGCATTCGTTATCGTTGTTGTTGTCGTTGATGATGATGATGATGATGATGATGATGATGTTGAATGTGATGATGATGGTGATGGTGGTGGTGGTGCTAATGTTGTAGTTCTTGTTTATACTTCAATATGTCCTAGCACTTATACAGCTAGTAACTTAATTATTTCTTTATTAATTACATTACTTTAGACTGCTTCAGATCCATCCTTTTATGCTATGCCATTACCACCTATTCACGTGACCATCATCATCATCACCATCATCACCACCATCACCTCCACCACCTTTATTAACTTAGCTTCTGGCTATCAAACGTTTCACTGTATAAGTTTTACCAATCATGTAGACATTGGAACAATTTAACCCATTAAAGACCATGATTCAACGACAAATCTTTACATTTTCTTGTTTCCTAAGAAATCTTTGATTATATTTATCCTATATATGCTAATTTTAATTGTGTACTTAAAGAATACTGTAAATATGAAGTATATAACAGAAGAAACACAAAAGTTAAGTTATATTTTTATCACATGGTCACGTGACCGACAAGACTGTTACACATCGCTGGTCACAATGCACTTTGCATCATTTTAACCTTCGAATAATGCCACCCTGCAAGCTAGGCAAGCAGACCAAAATTCTCCTCTGATCGAAAAGCAGACTGAAATGAAGTGCTCAAGAACACAACGCGTCACTCTGGTCTGGAAATCGAACCCACGATCTAGAGATTATGAGTGCAACAGTCTAACCACCAGGCCACGCACCTTCACAATATCATTTATATTAGGTTTTAAACTTCTGTCTCCAAAATGAGACAATAGCCATTAATGGGTTAATACAAACGTTTACAGAAAATGTGTACGTGTAACGTACAAACTAATACTGACAGCATTCATGGCAAATAGAGAGGTATTTGCAATACAACCGTTCCGTGTCACT
>NC_142933.1:38998646-39053646 GCF_046866305.1 Octopus bimaculoides | reverse complement strand
TTTTTTTCTGAACCGCTAAGTTCAGGTTTTATAGAATTTCTTCATACAATCACAATATTTGAAAAAGGATTCCTTGCACTAAGAGTTATATTTAAAACATTTTTATAGTAAATAAGCACAGACCTGGTGGAAGAGATTTTTGTGCAAGTATTTTTCACTGTTTTCAGCTTTTCAAACACACATGGTATAAAGTAAACTGTATAGAAGTATTTACTCATAAAACGTGTGTTAGGAAAGTTCTTACACAAAACTTCCTTATTTACATTTTTTTACATTTGACGGATATTTGTCCTTATCTTGTTTGTTGTTAACACAACGTTTCGGCTGATATACCCTCCAGCCTTCATCAGGTGTCTTGGGGAAATGTCGAACCTGGGTTCTCATTCCTAAGGTATTTTTCGATGCTATTATTATTATTAACCACTACGCCATATACCCGTGTGCATATGGCGTAGTGGTTATGAGCGCGGGTTACTAACCCCAAGATTATGAGTTCGATTCCAGGCAGTGACCTGAATAACAACAACAACAACAACAACAACATCGAAAAATACCTCAGGAATGGGAACCCATGTTCGAAATTTCCCCAAAACACCTGATGAAGGCTGGAGGGCATATCAGCCGAAACGTTGTGTTAACAACAATCAAGATGAGGACAAATATCCGTCAAATGTGAATAATGTACATAATTCCTCACCTCTTAAATATAGAAGTGTACAAAATTTCCTGTCCTCATGTATGCCTTTCTGTGCCTTTTTAAAGATTTTTTATTTAATAATTTTCAATTAAATACACATCCACACAGACAGGCAGTAGATAGAGATCATTTTAAAACACATTCCAGTGGTGTCTAATAGATTCCCACATATTTTTATCTAAGCCAGTTGTCAACAGCACTAATATTAGCTAGAGGCAGAAAGATAAGCAGGAAATGAGGTATAAGAGCAGGCAAGAAGGGATGGTGCACGAAGGAGAGAATAGGTATGGAGAATTATGATAGAGCTCTGCAATTGCGAGCAGGATTAGAGAGGAAACGTGATAAATAATTAATATATTGTCGATTCAAGTCAGCCAGTAAGCAAGACAGGTAGTCAGCTCAACAGACGATTAAATAGAGAGAAAATAGACGAAAGAGTGAGAGCTAAAGAGTTATTGCGAATAAGAAAAAATAGGTGGAACGAAGAAAGGATTCTAAAGCAGAGTGATGGAATTAAAGAGGTAAAGTGATAAAATAACGGTGTCATAAAAAGAGAGCAAATGATGGACAGGATGCTACAGGTAGAAAGTGAGAGAGAGAGAGAGAGAGAGAGAGAGAGAGAAAGAGAGAGAGAGAGAAAGAGAGAGAGAGAGATTCGAACATGATATCGACGTGTGTGTGGAAGACATTGAAAAATAGGAAATACAAAAAAAAAGTAGAGGAAAATTTTGATTGAGAAGAGATAAAATGAACAATATATAGAGATAAAGAGGAAAAGAAAGAACGAATTACGTAAATTTAGTGAGAATAACGAAGGGGAGTAAGGGACCAAGAGCGTAAGAGTAAGGAAATGAAAGGACATGCTGTCAAGCATTCAACACACAATTGCAAGTCAAAGAAACAAAGAAATTTTCAGTTAATAAATAATAAATCGACTTCGAACTGCTGAAAGAACGTAAGAATTATCATAAGATTTCAATGTTCAATATGAGTTAAAGAGAAGAACTACTAAAAAATGACAATAAGGATCAGAATGAAACAGAAGTAAAGTTCAAAAAGTGTCAGAATAACCTAAACAACAAAAGAGGAAATTTAAGCAAGGCTTGAAGCAGAAGTATTAAGAATGACAAACTCCATCAATTTTTACGTATACAATGTTTTCATATATATATATATATATATATATATATATATATATATATATATATATATATATATATATATGCGAAGAGGCGCTGAAAAGTTCCTGGCTTTGGGTAAAAGAAAACAGGAGGATCAGTTAATTACGATTTTATTCAACTTATTTCCATCTCAGATTCACACACTTATTGCCACGGTCCTTCAGTTTTTCTAAACACTGTAAAAGAACTCTGAAGGGGTTGGGTCTCCATTCAGGCCTTTCGTGATACCCTTAAAGCCAGGAACTTTTCAGCAACCCCTCGTGTGTATGTATGTATGTATGTATATACACACACACACATATATATATATATATATATATATATATATATATATATATATATACGGTGGAACTCGAGGTAGATAATGCAATAAATAATACTATGTGATAAACTCCATGGGATAAAAATCCTTGAATGCTTATGAGAATTGAACCTACATCTTCCTTAAGCATGACATAATTTCTAACATTGAACCAAAGCAATCCTTCAAATTTCTCTATTCATTCTACAGGGTTTGTTTTAACCAGCGAAAATTACATGTTGCATACGTCATAAGAATTTAGAAACTTCGAGCGAACGTAAAATAATTCGTTTTTAAGTGTGGGACTCAAAACAGATAAAGTTGTGAATAATAGAGTGTAAACATTGTGTTTGAAAACCTTTTGTTAAGAAAAAGTTGAAAGCTGTTCGCGGGATTCAAACCCACATCTGTAAATGTAAGAGACGTTCTATTATTAGACCAAAGCAATGTACGTAGTCTGATCAAGAAGTATCCGGATTATTGCCATAGTAACGAAGTTGCAGCAGTGCTTGGAAGGAAGGTGTGTAGCGTATGATCGTCGCATTGACCATGATAGAGAAAGTTGAGCAGAAAATCTGCATCAAATTTTGCCAAAACCTTGGCACAGAGGCCTACGCAAAGTTTTCAGGTTTTCATCGTTCTCGACACAATCATTGAGATCTTGTGCAACTGAAACCCGAGTGTCTTTTTGATCAGCTGAAAGCAGTTTTGGCACAAACTTGGTAGACACGTGTCTCATACCCAAATTTTAAGTGATAATAGAATGAATTGAACTGTAAATAATCTGTACATCCTCTGATAACTCACGGATAGTGATTCGACGATTTCCCCTCACAGCTCCTCTCACATCCTTTCTGTTTTTCTCAGTTCTGCTGGTTGCAACACGCATGCTACATACCTTCATTTTAAGCATTACTGTAAACAACAGAAGTGAGCTAAAACGTTAAAACTTAGTGCGCATGCACAGCAGAGTTCAAGGTCAATCTTTGCCAAGCAGCTTCACTTTGTGTGCTTTAGCTTCGTAACTATGGCAACAGTCCGGATACTTATTGATCAGACTTCGTATATTATATACACATTGCGCCTGCAGACAGGTGTTTGTCTGTACAATACACGTATAATAGTATATATTTCATTATTTCTCTCTTTCTCTCTTTCTAACTCTGTCCCTCTCTCTTTCTTACTCTCTTTCTCTCTCTTTACTCTGTCATTCTCTACATCATTCACCCGCTCGCTATAGGTTATCAGAGAATATTTGAGATATAATTATTTCAATTTTAACAGAGATGAGTTACGAAAGGAGATTAAAAAAATATTTACATTATTTGATAACAAATCAAGAACATTTAAAAGCGCACCAGATAAAAAATATCTCGTCTGCTGTTTTGTGTACTGCGAGTTTAAATCCGTGCAGTGTCGTTTTTAATTTTCTTTCATCTGTGATTATGTTAATTATGATTAATTACGTAGCAGTATTTATACTACTTGTGAAGGGCGTAGCTTCGAGGTTAGATTGTTGCATTCACGCTCGCAAGTTCATGGTTTCGAATCCAGGATCGGGTGGTGCATTTTTAAGCAGGACGCTTCATTTCATGTTGCTCCAGTTTACTCAGTGGAGGCGCAATGGCCCAGTGGTTAGGGCAGCGGACTCGCGGTCATAGGATTGTGGTTTCGATTCCCAGACCGGGCGTTGTAAGTGTTTATTGAGCGAAAACACCTAAAGCTCCACGAGGCTCCGGCAGGGGATGGTGGCGAACCCTGCTGTACTCTTTCACCACAACTTTCTCTCACTCTTACTTCCTGTTTCTGTTGTGCTTGTAATTCAAAGGGTCAGCCTTGTCACACTGTGTCACGCTGAATCTCCCCGAGAACTACGTTAAGGGTACACGTGTCTGTGGAGTGCTCAGCCACTTGCACGTTAATTTCACGAGCAGGCAGTTACGTTGATCGGATCAACTGGAACCCTTGACGTCGTAAGCGACGGAGTGCCAACAACAACAGTTTACTCAGTTGTAAATGTAAAGTGAGAAAAATTACCTTCTCGAGTTATGTCGACACATAAGGGCCGGTTTCTCGGTTTCCATGGTGTATAAAACCTCCACCTTTAGGGAACGCCGGTCCGTCGCAAGATTACTCATTTTTGCCAGCTGAATGGGACTCCAGCAACGTGAAATGAAGTGTTTTGCTGAAGAACACAACGCGTCACCTGGTCCACGAATCGAAACCACAATCTTACGATCATGAGTCCAACACCTTAATCACTAAGCCACGCGCCTCCACTGTTGTAAATGGGCAACCCTGTGAGAGAATGCTGTTCAGCTCAGTGGGGAGTGGCCTGCATGCCTGCCTAACCAGCGGAGCGACATCCTTCGAAAACTACAACAATGTGAAGAAGCGCATTGTGACCAGCGGTGTATAGCAACATCCGATAATCTGGTTGAAACAGTCAGTGATTTACACTCTTTATCTTTGTGCTGGTTTGTTTAGTTGTTATTAACTCCAGATCATTTTTATGATTTCATATTTTGGCACATGGCCAGCAATTTTGAGCGACGGTATAAGTCGATTACATCGAACCCAGTGATCAATTGGTACTTACTTTATGGATCGCGAAAGAAAAAATGCTAAAGTCTACCTCGGCGGATATCATATCTAATATACAATTTATCTGTGACGATATTTTTTTTCTTTATTCTTCTTTCAGATAGAGTATACCTTGGATAAAGGAAGCAGTTTCTAGTTCTAACAGAAACAGCAACCATGTAAACGTTCTCCCGTTGGGTCATATTTGTACCGATAAATATTGGGTGCCAATTTCAGAGACTCAACTTTCAATTTGTGGATCTTTTCTAAAACGGGGGCCATATTTTTCATTAATGTTTTACGTAGTGTTTTTGGTACGGAAAGACTTTCAAACTTCGTATACTGATCTATTTTGTGTTATAGAACAGAAAAATATTTTTGTATTTGAATTTATTTCATGTAAAAAATTGTCTTATTTCGATAATTTCAACCAATCACTGACAAGTATTCAGTTGTTTATATTTACTCCTTTGGCTGATTAAGCCATAGCTTCGTTTTATTTGCTTTTTTCATTTTCTTTTTTTTTTCTTCGTTTTATTTGCTTTTTTCTTTTTAAATTTGCTGTTTTACCCTAACCCTAACCCTATCCCTATCACCGATAGAATTGTTTCAGAATCGTTTGTTTATGTAGTCGGCACTTAATGTATATCGACTGAATGGACGTCAGTGATTGGTTGAAATTACAGAAATACGACAACTTTAACATGGAATAACTTAGTCTTCTTAAAAAAAAAAAAGAAATCCCTAAGAGAAAAAGATGTTTTATATGACACATTCTACCAGTGATCCAAGTTTCAAAGTGTTTCGTTAATAAAAAATGTGGCCCCCGTTTTAAAAAAGATCCCAATTTGTGGCAACGCAAATTTCTATTAATTGCCAGCATGTCAAAGAAAGATAGATAGATAGATAGATAGATAGATAGATAGATAGATAGATAGATAGATAGATAGATAGATAGAAAGAAATTGAATTGTATGACTGATTATTACCAAAAATTATTATTGTTGTTGTTTATATTGATATGTGCCTGAGAGAGGGTGTTAAACCTTTGTCTGAATGTATTTGTCATATACACAGCTGGCGGACAGTACATATGTGAGTGTGTGTGTGCGTATGTCTATGTGTGTATATGTGTTTGTATGTGTGTGTGTATGTGTGTGTATACATACACACGTATATATACATATACACACACACACATAATGTGCACCGTTACTGAGTACACAAATGTATATATGTACGCATTTATGTATGATTGTATGCATGAAGAAATCATAATCATACACACACACAACACACACACACACACACACACACACACACACACACAGTGTAAACAGATACTAACTCGAGACTTATAAATCTTGTAATAACTCGGGAGCCATCGCCACATCTGTTAATTCTTCCCACTATGTATGTACTTTTGCCATCTGTTTTGTTAGGTTGATGTTTGCAACCTGCACAGCTGCCGTTTATATGAAAATGTCGAGATCTTATGTTATTCTCCATTTTTGGATGAGAAATGTCAAGTGGTTCAATTCTGACCTATGGTAGCATTTTTATATTTTTATTTTACTTTTTATTTTCGGCCGGTTCAATTCTGACCTATGGTAGCATTTTTATATTTTTATTTTACTTTTTTATTTTCGGCCGGTTCAATTCTGACCTATGGTAGCATTTTTATATCTTTATTTTACTTTTTATTTTCGGCCGGTTCAATTCTGACCTATGGTAGCATTTTTATATTTTTATTTTACTTTTTATTTTCGGCCGGTTCAATTCTGACCTATGGTAGCATTTTTATATCTTTATTTTACTTTTTATTTTCGGCCGGTTCAATTCTGACCTATGGTAGCATTTTTATATTTTTATTTTACTTTTTATTGTCGGCCGGTTGGTGTTGTTTAGAGGTTTGCCATGATCGAATAGATCTATTACCATAAACCATTCCTCACTTTTAGTATATCTACAACTTCATTGTCCAATGTGACCTTCCACTTTCTCAGACAACATATGATCACGTGGTGAGGCGAGTTAACTGCTCTGTCTGGTAGGTCAAGTGACTGCGTGAGAGTTTTCTCACTTTTGTTTACTTTGATACACCTTGGGTTTTTTTCTTGTGCGTGTGTGCGTGTGTGTGTGTGTGTGTGTGTGTGTGTGTGTGTGTGTGTGTGTGTGTGTGTGTGCGCGCGCTTGTCTTTGATCTAGGTTAGATATGATCAAGCAAGCGTACGAGAGAAATCCCAGCTGTGACTCTCTCGTCTTTTAAGGGGAGTTTAGGCCAACTACTTTATTTAATGTATCCTTTTCTTATTTAAAACGGTTTAGTTGTGATTTGAGGAAGACTTGACCGCCATTTCTAACAAGGTGAATGACTATTTACAGGCTCTCTAATTGTCCCGTCACTCGAACAATTTTCCCGGCATTTGACAATATTGACATCCTTTTGCCTAAATATAAGCCTCGTGGACCAATGTAAAGAAAGAACACAGTCAGTTGAAACCTTCCCTCGTGAATTTTATCGATAGCTACCGAGGTATGAATGAAATATAAAACGTTATGGGTTCAAATTGTTGTCTCGTTTTGAACTAAGAAATTTGGGGGAAGAAAATTGCCGAATTATCCGATTTCGATAATAAAAATCAGTTTTTAATTTTCTAATCTTTTATTCGTTCTAGTGGGCTTTGACCTACGGTTTTGCCGCGGTGACGCTTTCTGGTATTTATTCTATCCGTTTCTTTTGCTGAACCATTAATTTAAAGGGATATGAACAAACTAACACTGGTTGCCAAGCGATGGTGGGAGACAAACACACACACACACAGATATATATATATATATATATATATATATATATATATATATATATATATATATATATATCACAAATGCGAAAGCTAATTTCTGTGTGTCAGTGTATCACAATTTGACCCCACTCTCTCACTATTCAATGACACTGCTACTGCTCTTCGTCGTGGGGTGAGAGTAATAGTAGGCATAGAGACGGTGAGGGTAGTGACGAAGACAGAGAAAGAGAAAGAAAAAAGAAAGAAAGAAAAGAGAGGGAGAGAAAGAGAGACAAAGAAATTTATGGAGAGTTGATGTTTTATTAAAAGTAGCAGTGTTGATGGTTGCAGTGGGAGTAATAAGACGGAGTAAGAGTGAGTATGTGAGAAAGAAGGAGATTATGTACAACTTTGTTTAACCATGTCTTTTTGATAGATATTCCTGTGGACAACATACTGAACACTATCATTTTTGTTTTATTTTTGCTTTCTTTTATACATATATATATACATATATATGTACACATACACTCATTCACACATATATATATGTAAAATACACTTTCATTGATATAAAGCTCATCCAAAATTAAACATATCTAATATAATAAATGTGAATTTCAGTGTGTTACACTTTTTCAATTTTAATAAATCCTTTCTACCGGAAGCACATGGCCTCAAATTTGGAAGGAAAGGATTAAGTCGATTACAATGCTAAAAGGCAGAGTCGACTTCGGCGGAATTCGAACTCAAAACCTAACGGCGAACGAAATACCGTTAAGCATTTCGCCCGGTATGCTAACGATTCTACCAGCTCGCTGCCTTAATATATTATAATAAATATATTATAATATAATAAATGTAAATGTCCGTGTGTCACACTTTTTCAACTTTACTCCTAGAGGCCGTAGCCCAACATATCATACCATTTTGGAATCCGGACCCACAATCCTGAAATTTTGGATTCCCAAGTTTTCATTATTGTGATTGCTTTCGGTAATTTTTTTATGCGACATTTTACGACAAATTTTTTTGTACGATAATAATTTTTATAATTTAAAGGCCAACTCCGTGTGTAAATCAAAAACATTCCGGACCGAATCCGGACCTGCAATCCTTAAATTTTGAATTCCTATGTTTTCATTACTGCGGTTGTTTTTACATGATGTTTTGCGATGAATATAATTATCATTGGGATATGACACTGGAGGAAGTAATTGCAACAAATTCTCCAAAACTATTTAGAGATCTGTTTGCAGATCCTCCCATTCGGGGTCAGTTGCTTAAAAGCTAGTATATATATATATATATATATATATATATATATATATATATATATATATATATATATATATATATATATAAAGGATAAAGACCCCTTTCGGTCATGGGATTGCACCTTGAAAGTTCTCCGACGAGGCACAAGTTAGGGCAAGGTTGTTTTATGTAAGACCAGTAGTTGCCTATGCCTACCAGCCTCCCTGCGCCACGCCACCAATGTTAACCAAGAGAAAGGTAAAGGCCGATACAGCTTGGCACCAGTGATGTCGCAGCTCATTTCGACAACTGAGTGAACTGGAGCAACGTGAAATAGTTTTGCTCAAGGACACACACGCGCGCGCAGACAGGCAGGCAGACAGACAGACAGACAGACAGACAGACAGACAGACAGACAGACAGACAGACAGACAGACAGACAGACAGACAGACAGACAGACAGACAGACAGACAGACAGACAGACAGATAGATAGATAGATAGATAGATACGCTTCCAGAGAGTCTACGTCCACCAAATCCACTCACATGGTATTAGTCGGTCCAGGAATATAGAAGAATATACAAAACTATAAAAAAAAAGACATTTGCGTTGTAACCCAATTCCAGATATGTATGTTTAATGTTAGCACTAAAGAAGACATCGATACTTTTAAAATCAGCATGAGAATAAACACTCTCTCGTACATACTGGATGTTATTCTAGCATATACATACTCGGTTGCTCATAAAGAATCTCTACTGCAATTTAACCTTATTCTAATATGTAACATAGTAAAATATTCCATCTTGATTGGATAATATCACTAAGATTTCACCCTAATAAACTATTCTTGTGGTAAATTTCAAAATATACCTGCAAATAGAAACCTAAATATGCTTTTAAAAAAGGACGATTAATTTGACCATATGATTAAGGTTTGTAAGTTTGCAATTGAAACAAAAAATATATAATTCCAGATGGTCCCCTCGGAGTTACCATGAGATTTAGCCTTACTTGGAACTCGTGCATTTTCTCCTTACATCCTATTTTCTTATGCACTTTATGTGAATATATGTGTGTGTGTGTGTGTGTGTGTGTGTGTGTGTGTGTGTGTGTGTGTAGTATGTTTATATATATGTATGTAGTATATATATATGTATATGTATATATGTAGGTAGTATACATATATGTTTATATATGTATAAATATATACATATATACATGCATATACATATACAACATACATATATACATATATATACACACACACATGCATATGTGTCTGTGTGCATTCTTTCAAATTATATTAAAATATTATCATGTAGTTATCCATTTTACAAAGGGTATAAAGTAATATAAATGTAGATCGTTCTAAGTATCTTGTATTACAAGAGGGTCTCATTTGTAAAATAAATCGACGTATAGACGATTTATCAATTACTTAATTATTGAAAACAGTACAGCTGACATAAATTGAACCTGATTTTACCAATTATGCATGACAGAAAAATAATATATAATATGAAAAGGAACAGATTCTTTTAACAGAGGAGCCGAGAGAGTGAAAATGCTGTCAGAGAAAGAAATTCTATTTGGCAACCTAAATCAGAGAAATAAAACCTGATTGATCTGTATCAACGGGAAGTGCCCAACAAGCCTTCTCGCAGCAGCAAATGCTAGCAATATTTCTGCTTACATTTAAAATATCTCTTCGTTGATATATCATCTATTGATTAATTCTCTGACAAGAAACTTGAAGTAATAGAAAAGTAGTCAATTTTAATTATAATATGATAATTTATGTATACATACATATGTATATTTCAGAATGACCTAGATACATTATATGAAGACGAAATCTTCAAATAGTATACCTATGTTATGAGTTTACAATTTATGAAACTGTTACATATGCATGCATTTGTATACTGTGATACCTGAATCTTTAAGTGCATGTATTTATACACACATACGTGGTTATAAATGTTTGTGAAGTTATTTGTTTTTATGTATGTGACTGTGCACCTAAACGACTTTGTGTCTGTTTTTTTCCAAACAACAATAAGAAAGTCAATGATAGTAAATGCAGCCTAATGATTGTATCGAATCCTGGACCAATACACCATCGATCTTTGTATAGGTTAAATGTCGTATTCTGTCATTTGAAGAAGAAAATCAAATATTTCAGAATTTCTCGAATTCTCTGTGATTTCGTAGAGATTCTCCAAATTTGTTTGAGGTATTTTAGGCTTGTCTTAAATCACCGGATATCTGAACGCTTAGTCGTCTTTAGAGAGATTGTCACTTAGTTATCTCACTTAATATTCTTCTGTTTGCATTGCTTTGTTGAAGTTTTATTAACGATTGCTTACTTTGTAACGAATAATTGTAAAGACTCACTCGTTTGTGTGAGGTGGTGATAGTAGTAGTGTTTCTAGTGTTATATATATATACGTATGAGAGTGTGTACGTATGTGTGTATATATCTATATATGTATTATGCATGTATGCATGCATGCATATATGTACGTTTCGACGTTGCTGATTATCCTTCTGAGAGCGAGAAATACTGGAAATTAAGCACTTAAATCATTATACATTTGATGTGTTAACGTAAAAAGTACTTTTGATAAATGAAAATATTTGGTTAAAATAGAACACAAAAAGTACATACTATAACAAACGCATTGTGAAATGAGTTCTTTTAAAATTCTTCGTAACAAAGTGAGCAATTATTAATAACATGTTGAGAAAAGAATCCAAATAATTTAAAATAACTTAAATGTGCTGCAGTTCTTTTCTTTTTTTTTTCTTTTCTCTCTGTTCGTATGGCACTTGTTAATAACGGTCTCTAATTTAGGCACAAGGCCAGAAATTCTGAGGCAAGTGGTGCGAATCGACGCATCGACTGCCATACTTGACTGATACTTTATTTTATCTGCCCGGGAATGAATGACAAGTAAAGACGTCCTCGGTGAGATTTGAAATTAGAACGTAGAGAACCGGAAAACAACTGTTAAGAATAATATTCATTGTTTAAGTTTTTTTTCTTTCTAATATAGGTACAAGGCTTAAAATTTTGAGCGAGTGTATAAATCGATTACATTGACTCCTGTGATCAACGGAAAATTATTTTATCGGCCCCGAAATGATGAAAACTAAAGTTGTCCAGGGCAAATAATAATAAAATTAATTTCAATATCATTTAGCTTTGAGATAAAATTCTAATATTCAACAGCTGAAAGTCTTCGAAATATTTTGGCACAAGAACCGAGAATGCTAACATAGTCATACGTAAATTATACCTCTTACAAATCAGTGAAATACCTATTCCACTATCACTACAGTTTGCTCGGTACATGTCAACTTATTTGAATCTACTACACTTTATAAATCCCGTTTCCCTTTATACCTTGTTATTCTATTCATTTTCCCCTCATTCCTACATTCATGACCTCTAAATATATTATTAACCTATGATATTTCTTTAACCTTAAAAACAAAACCTTTATCTTCCTTAGACATTTAAAACAACAATGTATTGTTCATTCATTTCGACTATACCTGTATCCTAGTACGAGGTCTAACGCTCAAGCAACACTCAGTGCGCAATTAACTTCAAATTGACTACCACAAAGAAGACAGCCGTGTTAGGGCTTTATTTAATTTTAATGAAAACCGACATAAACAGTTGTGCTAATGGTTTAATGGTAGCAATTCTACTAATGAAAAAATTAATATTTCCAGAGCTTTAAGACTTTCGAAATTCGCTTGCTATCCTTTAACATCTTGAGTTCAAATTCAACCAAAGTTAGTGTTGCTTTACATATCTCCAGATTGATTTTTAAAAGCTTTCATTCAGTTATTTCCACTATAAATGTGTTGTTCTAAAGGAAAATCTCATTGTAATTATTATAATAAAAAATAATTTAATAAAAAAGATTAATTCATTATTTCATTTTTCATATTTTCATTATTTCCATGTTTAAGGCGGCGAACTGGCAGGGCAAAATGCTTAGCGGCACTAGGTTCTGAGTTCAAATTCCGCCGAGGTCGACTTTGCCTTTCATCTTTTCAGGGTCGATAAGATAAGTACCAGTTGCGCACTGAAGTCGATGTAATCGAGTAGCCCCTCTTCCGAAATATCAGTAGAAAGGATTATTTTGATTATGTTTGAACATGGTGAACTGACAGAATCATTAACACGCCGGAAAAAATACTTAGCAGCATTTTGTCCGCCTTTACGTTCTGAGTTCAAATTCCGCTGGGGTTGACTTTGCCTTTCATCCTTTCCGGATCGATGAAATTAATACCAGTTGAGCACTGAATTTATGTAATCGACATGCTCCATTCTCTGAAAATTTCAGAACTTGTACCTATAGTAGGTACACATTATTTTGAACATGCTTGCTGGTGATAATTCTATCTTCACAGCTGATTGTCGTCTTCTTGTGCCTGTTTTCTTCTATCACCTCTTGGATAACTATTCAGCCCCGTTGCAGATCTGCATAGTTTGAAACATGAGTGACAGATGAAAGTTATTATTTACTGTGCACCTCCAATTGGCTAGATATGCACACGTCGCTACTCTTCTATTGCCATAGTACTTTCAGTAGTCAGGATGACAAATGAGTTTACTATAAAGAGACATGTGTGTATCATTAGTCTACGATGATAAACGCATGCACAACATGAGCACCACTCTCTTGGTTTCTGTGAAGAGTACCAGCAACAGGCCGAAAAGAGATGATCAATAATCATTTACATTAGAGTGTCCCTCTTCTACAGGGATGCTGTGACAACAGTTAGGAGTTAGCTAGCATATGTGATACATAAATATCACATATGCTAATTAATCCCCCGTATATATATATATATATATATATATATATATATATATATATATATAACGAAACTGGAAATTGGAAAATTTTTGATATTATTTATTCACCATTACACGTGTTCCATTTGCTAAGAAGAATTACAAAGTTTTACATGTTGAGTAGACATGTAAGGAATTTTTATAAGAAATTCTGGATCTATTTTAAAACGGGGGCACCAGTATTTTCTTAACGAAACACTAACGAAACACTTTGAAACTTGGTACACTGGTAGAATGTGTCATATAAAACATCTTTTACTCTTAGTCTTCTTAACAAAAAAAAAGGAATTCGCAAGTTATTCCATGTTAAAGTTGTCGTATTTCTGTAATTTCAACCAATCACTGACGTCTATTCAGCTGAATAGAGTTACTGCTGGGCGGTCATAAAAATGTTATTCCCTGTGACATATTTCATCCGGTTTAATCGTAATTTATACGCATATATTGTTTATATAATAAATTACGTTGTGCGTATCTATGTGTGTAACAATTTTAGAGTTCGGATTCTAAAGTTAGGGTTAGTTTTAGGGTTAGGGTTAGGGTTACGGTTACGGTTAACAGTCTAGTTAGAGTTAGGGTTAGGGTTAGGGGATTAATACGATATACACCGTTACAGCGCTAACTGTTTTCAACTGAATAGACGTCAGTGATTAGTAGAAATTATCGAAATAAGACAATTTTTTACATGAAATAAATTCGAATACAAATTTTTTTTTCTGTTCTATAACACAAAATAGATAAGTATACGAAGTTTGAAAGTCTTTCGGTACCAAAAACACTACATAAAACATAAATGAAAACTGGTGCCCCCGTTTTAAAATAGATCCCAAATTCTTTATACGGAGAATTATAATTTTATATCTCTGTCTGAAGAGTTTCTAATAGGAAATTTCTTAAATGCTTACCTAACATGTAAATCTTTGTAATTCCTATCAGCAAATGAAACACGTGTAATGGTGAATAAATAATATCAAAACAAATTTCCAATTTCCTGTTTTGTTGTACACTAATTCTGTAAATAATATTTCCATAATTCTCAATTTTAATGTGTATTATGACTAACTTACAGCAGTAACTGTGGCCGCATATTGGATTGTACTAATGGAATAAGCAGATGTGCTTCAAGAGGAAACAGCTGGGATTTTTTTTACCCCAGCTACCTATATATATATATATATAGGTAGCTGGGGTAAATTTTATATATATATATATATATATATATATATATATATATATATATATATATATATATACATATATATATATACATATATATATATATACTGTGTTGTCACGTGCCAACCGATGATTAACACATTTGACTCGTTTATTGCAATGTTATATCACGACAATGTGTATAGGTGTATATAACCGCGTGCGAATGTGTGTGTATAATGGTGTGTTTACTTCTTCTCGAGGAATGCATGCATGCAAAGAAATGCAGACAATATTGAAGCTAAAAAATGCTAAGAAAGAAAGAAGGAACGAAACAAAGAAAGAACGAAAGAAAGAAGTAAATGAGTGAATGAATTAATTAGTTACACCGCTATAGGCACACATTCTTGCCCCAGGTGTTCTTTTTTGTGCGTTTTTATTATCGTCCAGAAATACAACGCTCCAATAATTTTCCTTTTGACAAGATTGATTTCTTGAAAAGTTTTACCATAGATAAGAATGTTATTGAATGAAAACAAAAGACTGAATCTTGCTTTGCTAGAATGCAGCCAATTTTCCGCCATTTAAAGATACAAAATTTATACTCAAGATGATTTTATTTGAACTAAAGTGTTTATTAGAACTAGTGTGCATACTAGCAAAAGCGTGATGTAGCCTCTAATAATGAATTATTGTTGGTGGTAGTGATGGAGGTGGAAAATATTTTGCCCTGCGCAGACAAAGGACCTTAGGCTGAGACTAACCCGTCTTCCTTTATTTATTTATTTATTTATTTATTTATTCATTTATTATTTATTTATTTCATTTTGTAGACATAATGTATCTAGAAAAATATAATTCAATTTGACTTTCTTCTTACAAACGACGAGGTGTTATTTGAGAAAGATTTGACAAGCACAGAATCCAAGCAACCTTGTGTTACGAAAATCTGTAGCATAAAGTCTTAGACGTTGAATGGAATTCAATGTTTTCAACTGTAACTTTAGCATCTACCATTTTTTTAAATATTTTTTTTTTTTAGCTTTTGGGTTTTTAGAGTTGTTTTTTTTTTTGTTTTTTTTTTTGCAGCTACGATGTGGCTAGGAATACATTTTTCAATGTTCCTTTATTTTCATAAAACGACAGAGTGTGATTTGAGAAAGATTTGCGTAAATCACGCTCCAGTGTCTTCGCGTTACAAAAGTGTTGCGTTTCTGAAAATCTTGTTATAAGTTGGAATTTCGTAGCACTATTTTCTCATTGTTCCTATTATTTTCCCGTATATTTATAGCGCTATTTTCCGATTGAACACAACATTTCCGTAATAAGGGGAATACCTCTATTTCGATCCAGTCGGATGATCGCATAGAGGCTTCCTCTTGGTCTCATGCCCTTTCAATGATTTATTATATTATCCTAAACATGAAATGCTAAAGCTATATTTATTTGCAAGTCTATTTTAACAAGATCTACGTTTTCCCGGTCATATTTGAGGTCAGCCAAATAGTATTCTTTAGAATATCTAGACAATGTTAAGAATCTGTTTTGCAACCATGTGGCTTCAGGTTCAATCCCACTACGTAGTATCTTGGACAAGTTCCTTTTACTGTAGTGACGGAACCGTATGTGTGTCTTTGTGTTTGTTTTCTCTTCCCCATCTGCTTGACAACATAGCAGTTCGGTAAAAGAGAACGATAGAATAAGTAGTCGATTTGTTCGACTAAACCCTTCAAGAGAGTGCCCCAGCATGGCCGTAATCCTATGACTGAAACAAGTAAAAAAAAGTTAGACGATAACTATCGTACTAAATTATTCCTTAAAATCATTTCAGAAAATGTAATCTTCCGAAACAATGTTGAGCTTAAAACTTGGAAAAATATAGAAAAAAAATATATTGTGTGGAGTTAGGAATTTTAACTATATTGCTTCCACGTACTCAAATAGTGTAATAACTAAAATTGTATATAATTTTTTTTTTACCTAATAATCATATACAATAAATTAACATACGCATGTCAGCAATAACTATTCGTTACAGTAAACGTGTTCTTATGCAACATCACAGAAAATCAAAAGACAACAGACTATATATATATATATATATATATATATATATATATATATATATATGCGTGTACCTGCATGTGAGTTTCTATATATATATGTAAATATGAATGTATTTACCTAAGTATGTATGTATGCATGAATATGTGTATATAGCATACATTAAAGGAAAGAAATTCACATTTTCAGCAGCTAATCTCATTACTATTCGGTTCTGGTGACGTTCGATAAAGCCTTTCCTTGGTTAGAAAATGGACGTCTCTCTTATTGAATATACTTAGTACAGAATTGTGTAGATACAAAAGACATTATGAAAAGAATGAAACATTGTTAACATTGGATCAATGCTAATGGCATTCGGCATACTTTAAAATGTTTATACTTCCTAGCAATATCTCTGTCCAACAATATCTGTTTGTCTATGATTATCACTGACAAAAGTGCTAATCCTGCAGATGGCGCGACAGACTAATGTCTTTAAATAAAATAAAACACACACATACATGCACACACACAAACACACACACACACAGTGAATAGCAATAACTGATTTCAGACTAACTACAGGTTTTTATAATATTGTAATATTCCGTTTATCCTTATAATTAGCACGTCGTTTTACAAATAGCGACAGTGGGAATATATGATGTAAAAGATAAACAATCTTTGTTATAAGTAGTCAATGAGAACAAAAAAATTATTGAATTTCGGCTTATGGAAACTGACAACGTCTGAAGTTTGGTCAGTTGAGGATTAATGTTGATATTTTATGAACATTTCCCACAATACAGTTTTGCATTACTTTTAATACGATTTTTTGCCATTACTGCATAATAAAAATAGTTTCTGTGTGTGTGTGTATACCTGCATATACTCTTACATATGCACAAACACACAAACTCTGTGTGTGTGTGTGTGTGTGTGTGTGTGTGTGTGTGTGTGTGTGTGTGTGTGTGTTGGCAGCATTTACTGTGTGAATGCAAACCACGCAAAGTATGCTTAAGCTATATAAAACGAATGCAAATAAAGCCGATTTTAATATCAGTCGTCTTTCATTTTTATAGGAAACAGCTGGGAAAAGGTTACATACATATTACATGTAACTCATGTAAATGGTATGGTTTTTAGTTTTCAAAATTGCATGGACTGATTGAAGTACCAGAAGCTGGCCCTATAAATATATATATATATATATATATATATATATATATATATATATATATATATATATATATATATATATATATACTATTTGATTTTATATCTAGTTATAATAAAAAGAATTTAATAATAAACTGAAGAATTACATTTTTTATAGAGTCCATATTTATTCTTCTTTAACAAGAATAGTCTGCTTAGCTTTCACCGGGACTCCAATGTTTCGGCCTACTTAGCTTTCATCGGATTGATGAATTCATCTTGGTTTTAGATAGTCTCTGGTAAGTTTAATATTTCTCGAATAAGTGGAACTCTGTTGGATGATAATTATTTGTAGGATATATATATATATATATATATATATATATATATATATATATATATATATATATATATATATTTGTTTTGCAAAATTTTTGATGTGAAATCGTGTGTTGAAACAGATGTTGTTGTACTTGGAGATGGTCATATTGCCAGTTTAGCCAATAAAAACACACGCACTGTATATTTGGTGTTAATTTGCTTCAGCTTTATATTACATTAATCTTAATCTTATTTCGGCCAGAGTTCTTTCGTCACACTTCTGTGACCTCATCAGTGGTCCTTTGTTTCCTTCTTTCTTATGTGTGTCTCACCTTGCTAACTATCAGCCATTTTGTATATGGCTGATAGTTAGCAAGGTGAGACACACATAAGAAAGAAGGAAACAAAGGACCACTGATGAGGTCACAGAAGTGTGACGAAAGAACTCTGGCCGAAATAAGATTAAGATTAATGTAATATAAAGCTGAAGCAAATTAACACCAAATATACAGTGCGTGTGTTTTTATTGGCTAAACTGGCAATATGACCATCCCCAAGTACAACAACATATATATATATATATATATATATATACTATGTAGTTAGGGTTGAAATCCAAGTTACGTCTTCTTAAAGCACATCTGCTTATTCAAGTATTGCTATTCTGCATGTAGAGTTGAAAATCCTGGAAATATTATTTTTACAGAAACTAGGTATCAAAACAGAAGTTGGAAAAATATTTTGATATTATTTATTCACCATTACATATGTAAAGTAAATATATGTAAGTAAAATATATGTTTACATATGTAAACATACGTAAGTAAAAAGTAAAGACCCCCTTTGGCCATGAATGATCGGACTCACTACCTCATGATCGGACTCACTACCTCATGATTCTGAGCCCAACATCGATAAACTAAGTACCAGTTGCGTACTGGGGTCGACCAAATCGACTGGCCTCTCCCCCAAAACATTTCAGGCCTTGTGCCTATACTAGAAAGGATATATGTGCGTATATGTATATACACGTATTACTCTCTCTCTTTCTCTCCTTTCTGTTCTCCCAAATTTGTTTTTCATTCTCTCCCAGCTATCTGATTACTAACTAACCATCTCTATACGGCGACGAGCGAGCAGAATTTTTACTGCGCCGATCAAAATGCTTAGGGGCATTTCGTCCGTCTTTATGTTCTGAGCTCAAATTCCGCTGAGGTCGACTTTGCCTTTTATACATTCGTGGATCGATAAAATTTGGGGTCGATGCAATCGACTCACCCCTTCCCCGAAATTGCTGGCATTCAAGTTCAGGTTTATACCTGTAATTATTGATGCACTAGGATTTGTAACACACTACCCAAATATCAATCTTGAGAAATTAGAATTCTCAAAACTAGAAAGGAGAAAGCTGATTCGAAGACTACAGATCTGTAAATCTCTCCAGAAGTTTATCATTTAAGTATATATGAGCATGTCTAGGTGTGCAAGTAGATGCATGAGAAGACATGCATAAGACAAAACATAAAAATCTGTACGTATACATACATACAAAAATGCCCTGTTGATGTTGTTGAAATTCCAATGATGGAGCCTTGGATCTAGGTTACAAACTGGCTCTTTCTCTGTTGGCAAGAAATTTTGAAATAAAACTATATATATATATATATATATATATATATATATATATATATATATATATATACATACATACATACATACATACATACATACATACATACATACATAACCACACACGCACATACATGCCCATGCAGAAAAGATTCTCTAAACAACGTTTGAATCTTCGGCGGCAGGAAATTCTATCTCCCGAATTATACAAAATTGAGACATTATAAAAATATATAAGATCGCCCCACACCCACCTCCACACGCATGTTCACACACACACCTGTATACGTCACACGTTTATTTGGTCGGGTGGTTTCAATATGTGAGGCTGCAGGAGCATATCTGCTTTCATTAACAGATTATTCAGCTCACGTGACGAATGTTATATCCTCCATATTAATAATCCTACATCTGCTGGCTTCTTACCATTGGTCGAACAGATTTTGTTATTTCTGCTATTCGTGCTCGAGATGTATGTGTGTGTGTGTGTGTGTGTGTGTGTGTGTGTGTGTGTGTGCTATATGTGTGTGTGTATGCTATATATGTGTGTGTGTGTGTGCTATATATGTGTGTGTGTGTGTGCTATATATATATGTGTGTGTGTGTGTGTGTGTGTGTGTGTATAAAAGAGACATTGTTAGCAAGTGGAATTGTTGACATGATAACAGACTAAACCTGATATTTGTCTATCTACCCATCTATCTATCCACCTATCTAGCTGTCTATTTATGTAATTATCAAACTACCTATTTATCTATGTATTTATCTATCTAACTAGCTAGTTTTTAATTTATTTATCTATTTTTTATCTGTCTACCTAGCAATTATTTATCTATCTATCTACTTATCTACCTATTTATCTATCTGCCCATTCATGTTGCTGTCTATCTATCCAGCTAGCCACTCTATTTTCTTAGCTATCTAACTATGTATCCAGTAATACATCTATCTGTCTATAATATCGATTTGAGTGTCAACAAAATGCTATTTCAAAACTTTGCATCTGTTTATTTTTGTTTCTATGTCTATAAATATGTATTTATCTATATATTGCCCAATTTTTATCACTGAAACAGCTAGATTTTTATCGTAACAAAAATAAAAACGAAACTTTGTGAAGTGAGTTGAAATACAAAAGAGCTTTCAATTTGTTACAAACGACACAAGTGATTTGATATTTCTAAATCTCTCGTAGAATTTTGTACTTTCAGCCTCAATCCTTATAAGAGATGAAGATGCATCCAATGTAATTTTAGCAAGTCAGGATGTCTTTTAAAATATCCATCATATAGGTAAATACAAATTATTCTGAAAATCTGACGACCTTTTGTCGTATTTAGAAACATTAAGTTGCAACAGAATCTTTATAATTCCTTAAATATTATTAAGAAAATGAAGATTTTTTTTTTTTGTACTCAAAATGTAACTAAAGTGGTATTTAGGAATATTGACGAAATGAAGTAGGGATTTGACAGTTGATTGAACATACTTCAAATATTTAGAGTCAAATATACTATTAGGTATTTTCCAATAACATTCTTGCGTGTGTCATCAGCTTCGAGTAGTCACCTTCTCTCGCTCTCACGCACACAAACACATATGTAGTAGTAGTAGTAGTAGTAGTAGTAGTAGTAGTAGTAGTAGTAGTAGTAGTAGTTCGCTTGGGCATAGCAATACTAATAACCCGGTGTTAGAATTCAATATACATATGCTTCAGAAAAAGCCTCAATAGCTTAGAGCAGAAACGACTGTAAGCTAATGTACTTATCCAGTTGTCTTTCGTAAAAATGAAAGATTCGTATTAAAATCTATTTTGTTATTCGTATTCCTTTATTAGCTTAGGCATAATTTGCGTGGTTTGCCTTCACGCAGAAAACGCCGTTGTAGTAGAATTTATCTTGTTAACAAACCGTAAGCGATGATTCTTAGCGAAAAACCCGCAAACTGATTTCTATTTCCATTTGGAATGACTTATCATACATCATCAGTGACCTGGAGAAAAGGTATGAATATCACAACCCTGCACTTCAATTTCGAAATCTACGTATGATAAAGTTCTTGCGATGTCGGTTCTTTGACCGAGGAGTCGATAGTAATTCTTAATCGTTTAATATCTAGAGCAGTCATGACACGCCAAACGAAATATTACCCTTGTCGCATGTCTCATGAATCCTCGTCTTAAAAATGATTACCCATACCTGATCTAGAGAGCCAAGATAAGATCTACTTCTAAATTTCCATTGTTCTGGTTGTTTCTCGATTTTGTGATGAATGCTCCCCTCTTCAAAACCACCGAACATATCCCTTCTCTCTCTTATTTAATTCGGAACGAATCACAATAAATGAATTAATGAATTCTCAAAGTGTCTTGAATATTATATTTAATCATAGAATAAAATTAATTAACTGGAGTTAACTGTAATATCCAAATTCGTGAACAGCTGCTTATAGATTGAGCAGGTTCGAAATTCGGGATCATGGATCTTGCACTGTGTGTTTTTTTATTTTCTATTCTTCATATCGTAGAGAAAGAAAGAGATAGGGACAGAGACAGAGAGAGGGAAAGTGGCAGGAGGATAGAGAGATACACACAGAGAGATACACAGAAGCAGACAGAGAGAATGAGTGTGTGAGTGACAAAGCAAGTGAGACAAAATTAGCAAAAAGCACTAAAATAGTGTGAGAAGCAATAAAGGGTAGAGAGATGACGTTTAAAACAATTTGAAAGAAATAAGAAATAAGGTGTACAGCTTTGTTAGAGGCTTAAGGCCTCCATCTTCAGGCAAGTTGAAGAAACACAACTTATGACTTAGAAAGTAGAAAAAGATATATTCTACGTATTGAAAAGAAAATTGACAAAGTTTTAAATATCTTGTATACTTTAACATCAAAATACGTTTCACAGGAATATATATATAAAAACACCCTCTAGTAAAATACGTAACTTTTTTCTTTTACAAAAGCGGTAGAGAGTATAATGTGTCAGTATACCAATAAAGAAAATAAGGTTTCACAGTAAAGATTATTTTTCTTCTATTCTCAGATGTACTTTTATCTAAAGTTAGGTTACGTTTTCGTTTGGAGATTTCTAATGATAACAGTACACGAAGGATTTCAAATAAAGAAGACTGCATGTCTCAGTGAGTGGGAGGAAAATAAAATTATTTCTATTATCTCATTGTTTTCTTTTTTATATATATTTGTTTATTTATTGAAGAGTTAGTATAGGTGGGAGAAAGCGAGAAAGCGTGTGTAGGCCAAAGTGGGATAGAGAGTAAGAGAGAGAAATACAGAGATTAAGCGATTGACATTTTGGCTGTTTTGTTTCGTTTCATTACGTTGTGAGTTCAACTTTGCTCTTCCATCTTTCCAATGTCATTACTATTGTTCAAACAGAACTGTATCGAAAGCATTCCCTCTGTGACCATCCTGTCTTTTAATTTTATTCTATGATTAAACATAATATTCAAGACACTTTGAGAATTCATTAATTCATTTATTGTGATTCGTTCCGAATTAAATAAGAGAGAGAAGGGATATGTTCGGTGGTTTTGAAGAGGGGAGCATTCATCACAAAATCAAGAAACAACCAGAACAATGGAAATTTAGAAGTAGATCTTATCTTGGCTCTCTAGATCAGGTATGGACAACCATTTTTAAGTGCATTACATGATTTGTCCTTTTCTGTTTTTTTTTTTAGCCAATATTATTTGACGGACATTTGGTTGTTATTTCTCGAGAAAACGAGCCTCTTTGACCCGAAGTCTTCAAAGTCAAAATGTCTTTCCTTTCTTTAACACGACAGAGTGTGATGGGAGAGAGATTTTGCGGCCATACCTAATTGGTGGAGCGATCGTCTAAAGATTTCAGCGATGACTCCTGCCAATAAAAGTGTTTTTACATATAGCGAAATTAAATATTAATAATTGCTTGCATTTGTTCGTGCTTCTACTCACCTCTTTCTTTCGCTCTCTTGTATTCCCTTCCCTCCCTATCTTGGTATATATATATATATATATATATATATATATATATATATATATATATATATATATATACTAGCTGTTTTTCCCGGTTTCACTCGGGCAGTGTGGTGGATTTGGTTAAAGGCTATTTCCTATGTATATTTTGAATGATAAAAAGAACTAAAAATAAAAAAAACAAAAATTCCAAAAACAAAAAAAAAGAACAACCCAAAAAACAATACGATGCTAAGGATTTTGCGGGTCAATATTGTAAAACTAACTTCACGTGTGTACCCATAGCCCCATGTAGCCACGGAACCTTATTTGTGGTATAACCTCGCCTTAAAAGAAAAATATATGGTAGTGCGGTTGTTGTATTGGCGACACAAGAACGTTAATCAAAACTGTTCAAGATCATGTACACTGATTAGAATTGTGAATTTCAATTATTGAAAACGCGTTCCCGGATGGATACAATTGTGCAGAGTCCGTTTGTCTCAATATGGAAAAGCTGTTTGAATGTCGACGTTTGAAGACATTTGTAACTGAAGTTAAAAAAAAAACATAGTAATTAGAAAGAGCATAAGCTATAGCTTTTTCTTTTTTTAATGCACAAACTATTGAAATTATTTTTTTTCTGTGCCTCTGATTAAAATTTTCGAAAAACAAACCCTGCCACATTACTTGGAAAAAAATAATCTTTATTGTGCCGGTTTTTCGTAAAATTTCGCGCATGGGAAAGTCAACAAAATCGCCCCTCCCCACTTTGAATGGGATATTCCTATCTTAAAAAGTAATAATCGATTATTTCGGTAACCATGGGAGTTGGGGGGCAATAAAAATCTCCTGAACATGAGCGGACCATGCTGCCGTACTGTGCTGAATTTCATGCGATTCCACTGCACCGTTCTCGAGTGAATCTGCCGACACTCAATCAATCAATCAATCGATCAAGCAATGAAGAACACTGCAATTTATAGTATATATATATATATATATATATATATATATATATATGTGTGTGTGTGTGTGTGTGTGTGTGTGTGTGGTAGATGGACTCTCCCGTCGAAGACGACGTATGAGCGCTCAGCCTTTGCACAACTGATTTGTTCATAGTGATCAAATGTATGTGTCATACATTAGCTCACTCCCTCCATCAAATCGACGTTGCCTGAACAGGTACACAGTGTACCACGCGTCAGGTGTCGAAGTGATCGCAGAGCAACGTGAGAGGAAGTGTCTTTTTCCACAAGAACACAAGGCACCACTCGGTCTAGGAACTGAAACCCCGATCTAGCGATCGTAAGTGCAACACCCTAGCCACTAGGTCATGCATCCTATATATATATATATATATATATATATATATATATATATATATATATATATATGCACACACACACACACACACTAAAATAGAATTTTCCAGTAATCTTTTTGAAATAAATGAATGAACTGGTCTCGCAATGTCGTCACCAAAACAAGTTTATTTTATAAAACTTTATCCTATTTACAGGTTGAATACACACTACTTTCGCATATGTAGAATATCTTTGATACTTCTGGAATTCCTCGTACCTTTAGGACTCCCCATCCCAATTTGATGTCAAAGGTTTTTCTCTTGTGATGATAAAGACTGTTCTAAAGTCTTTTGACTTTGTATCCACAAAATGACTTTTCATGTCCCCCTGAATCACCGAACGATGGAAACATTTTCCCCTTCACCTTAATTTAATTTCCAATTTATTTTTCTAATATATTTCATTTATTTTTCTAATGCATTTATTGGATATACTTCGTTTTAGCGAAATTTTTCTCCCCTCCTCTTCATAACAAATATCTGTTCTGACCTAAACCCTTAACTTTTCATGCGCTTTAGTTTCCCGTTTTTACTCTTCCTACTAATCTCTCTCTCTCTCTCTCTCTCTCTCTCTCTCTCTCTCTCTCTCTCTCTTCTCATATAACCTAAGATTTTCTGCAAGCTCTATTGCATACCACTCCTTTTGCAAGATAAGACAGCCTTGCACTCATCATTACAGACACTCTTTCGTTTTACCTCCAATCCTCCCCTATTTCTTCCCTAATATTTTCTCTTTCCGTCTCTATTTTAAGCTAGTTTTACTGTCGCACTCTTTTTCCTTTTTCCTTCCATATCAAAATATTTCCCTTTGGGATTACTGCTTATATCATGGTAAATAAAATCGTCGCATTTCTCACCGACTCTTTTCCCTATCTTTCATTTTTTTTCCTTCCTTCCTACACTTCCAACCATCTCTCTCATATACATTTCTTTATATTAATATTCCCTTATTTTCTAATATGTCTCCTTCTATATTTTTTCTCTTGCTTTTCCTCAATATTTCACTTATAGGGAATCTAGGTTTATAGGCATGACATCATATGTCACAAATAGAATATTACTTTTATAGAAAGCTAAGTTTTCAACAAAAGCATCAACTTTGCAATAACACCAGACTAAGTCTTTAGAAAAGAATATTAGGTATTTCTATTCTTGTTACTACAATGAAGTCTAGGTTTTAAGAACATCTTTCTTACGTTTGCATGAATACACACAAGGGCACAAAGGCACACACGTATACATCTGTCCCTCTCCATTCTCATTCTCTCAATATATATACATGTGTGTATTTGTATAGGTGTGTGTTTATATATATATACATATATATATATATATATACTGATATTTATATATATAATATATATATGTGTATATATATATATATTTTTTTCATATAGTTTCAGCTTAGAGCTGCGGCCACGCTGATGCACCGCCGTGTTGCAGTAACTGGTCCTGAAGCGCGATGGCATTGCTGGGATCTTTGGCACTATGCAGTGTCGTCCCGTTCTGTCACGTAAAATTCTTTTTAGTTTTGGGTCCTTGTGTAGTGTTGGTAGGTTTTGTATGATTGTGCTGAATTCTTCTTTGTTTCTGGGGTTGGGTTGTATGTGGAAATGTAGGGTAGTGTTTTAAGGAGAGGTTTGGTAATGTCTTTGGTTTTTCTTAATGTCTTGGTGTTGATAGATTTGGCACGTTTTATTCCTTCATTAAAGAGTTGAATTGGGTAGTGTCTATCCAGGAGGACATTTTTCAGTTCTTGTAGTCTTAAATCTCTAGTTTTTTTTTTCTCTGAGACAATAGTGCAGATTCTTCTTGCAAGGTTAAAGGGGATGTTTGGTTTTGTGTGTCTAGGATGGCAAGAGCTAAAGAGAAGGTATTGTCTTGCATTTGTTGTTTTATAAAATATGCCTGTTTCGATTTTGTTGTTTGCTTTTTAATCAGAATGTCTAGGAATGGAAGTGCTTCCTGGTTGTATTCCATTGTGAATTGAATACTTGTGTGGATGCTGTTCAGAAGTGTTTTAAATTCTAGGAGTTTGTTTAAGTTGTTATTCCAGAGTATGAAACAGTCATCCAGGTATCTCTTCCAATTCTCTTTAATGTATTGGGCGAGAGGGTCTCCAAATTTTCGCAGTGAATTCTGATATATTTTTTTCTCTAAGAATCGCATTGTGAGGTTGGCAATGGTAGGTGCTGCTCTCGAGCCCATCGCAATTCTCGATATTTGGCGGCAGCAGTTGGTGTCAAAAAATGAAATGATTATTCTGGAGAATGAATTTAATTGATTCAATGATGACGGTTTTGTTTATTCGTTCTGATATTTCCTCTGGATGTAGTTCTAGCCAGAATCGAATTGCTTCCATTCCATAATCATGTGGAATGCTGGAGTATAGGTTTATAACATCGAAGGAGACCATGAGGGTTTCTTCTCTGACCTGTTCTGGGAGATGGTTCAGCATGTCTAAATCATCTCTGATGTAGCTTCTAATATGTTTTAGATATGGCTTCAGGAGAAGATCCACGAAGTAACTTAATCTGTGTGTCTCACAGGATAGGCCAGCTATGATGGGTCGTAATTTTAGGCCTCCTGGTGTTGGTGTATGCATGTATGTATGTATGTATGTGGTGAGTTGTTGATGGCTTCATTGATGATTGGACTTTGTGGATTTGGGGGAGGCCATACAAAAGGCTGGGTTTGTATTTGAAGTTTGTTTGGAAATCTACTTCCTTTTTTTGTGAGGTCTTCCCCGTGGGTATATGTTAGTGAGGAGTGGTTTTTCAATATTTTGAGGGATTGTTGTTGTTGATTTCTTCATAATACTCTTTGTTCTTTAGTAAGGACATGATTAGATTTCTGTGCTAGGATGTGTCCATAATTACCACTGCGCAGCCTTTGTCCGCTTCTTTGATTGTAATTTCTTTGTTGTTTCGTAGTTCGTTAATTTCTTTCCATTGGATTTTGTTAAGGTTTGAGATGGTTTTTTGTTTGTGCAGGGTGTGATATGGAAAGTTTTCGATATGTTTGCAAAATTCATCAGAGCTTTTGTTTCTTTCTTTGTGGGGTTTGTATTCGCTTTTGTTCTTGACCAGTGATTCATCCTGATCATCAAAGTCGGTCAGTACCTCTGCAAGTCTCAGAGTTCTGAAGGAAATAAATATTTTCCGAGGTACTGACCGACTTTGATGATCAGGATGAATCACTGGTCAAGAACAAAAGCGAATACACCCACCCACAAAGAAACACGATTTTTGGTGCCAGGAAACAAAACACGTTTTTTTAGCTATTTTGATGGAGCTGATTCCGAAAATGATCTTAGTTTTTCATGGTTAGCTACGGTTTTTGCTGTACTGAAATTGCTCATTTTTGGAAAAAAAGATCAATTTACGATCTTGGCTGATTGCAAAATTTAGTTTAAAAAGGTAGTAGAAACCCATGAATTTTCAGGTAGGCCGAACAATTTATGTCAGCCATCTGAAATAAACTATTTTTATTTAAAAAAAAAGTGTTTTGGGGTCAAAACTTTTAAAATAGAAGTACCGAATTTTTCCAGTTTATTGCCAAAATTCAAATTAACCGATAAACTTTATCAGTAATACACTTTAGTAAATCTGATAATTAAGGTGACATCAAAATATGAAACCCTAAAATCTTCTGTTTGATATTCATAAATTTATCCCATCACTTTTATCCCTTCAATACGGAAGGAAACCAAGCACATTAAGAGCTTTTGTTTCATAGTTGGAAAAAAACACTCCAGCTAAAGACATCCCAATTGAATGCAACTATTCTATTGTACATGATGGACATCATGAAAATGGTTTCACTATAACATCTGCCCTCCACGCAGTATTACGAAGGTACGAAGTAGATTCAGCGTAACGATTGAGTTTTATGAGCCTTTCCGTAGGACATTAGGAAAGATCAAATTACCTAAATGTGAACACGCAAAGTGTAATGTAAATGCTCAACCAACTCTTTTCTAGTCATAGAGATGGATATCAAATGACATGGCTTCAACAAGAGGATGCAAAAATGATCCCAACTTATTTTGCTATACATGCGGCGAGTACACACCGAAAGCCAACAGGAAACCAATATCTGACTTTTACAAGAAAGCCTATCGTGCTTACTTTTACGTCAAGTTTGGTGAACAGGACAAATCATGGGCCCCTCACATTGTTTGCAAGACATGTTTGGAACATATGAGACAGTGGACTTTAAGTACCCGAAAATCGTTGAGATTTGCTATTCCTATGCTCTAGCGTGAGCCAAAAAACCACTGACGAAAATTGAGTTCCTGCAATAAATCTACGGATAACAACAAGTAATCGAAACTCTGCCGATGCTTTACTCATCATCTATTTATACATTTGTACAATTTCTCCATTATGTGTGTGTGTGTGTGTGTGTGTGTGTGTGTGTGTGTGTGTGTGTGTGTGTGTGTGTGTGTGTGTGTGTGCGTATATAGATAGATAGATAGATAGATAGATAGATAGATATTATATATATATATATATAGCGTATTATATATGCTCTTTTACTCTTTTACTTGTTTGTCATTTGACTGCGGCCATGCTGGAGCACCGCCTTTTGTCGAGCAAATTGACCCCATGACTTATTCTTTGTAAGCCTAGTACTTATTCTATCGGTCTCTAAGTCGCGGGGACGTAAACACACCAGCATCGGTTGTCAAGCGATGTTGGGGGACAAACACAGACACACAAACATATACACACACATACAGATATATATATATATATATATATATATATATATAGATAGATAGATAGATAGATAGATAGATAGATAGATAGATAGATAGATAGATAGATATACGATGGGCTTCTTTCAGTTTCCGTCTACCAAATCCACTCACAAGGCTTTGGTCGGCCCGAGGCTATAGTAGAAGACACTTGCCCAAGGTAAAATGAAGTGTTTTGCTCAAGAACACAATTCGTCACTCCGTCCAAGAATCGAAACCACAATCTAACGAAGTGAGTCCAACACTCTAACCACTAAGCCACGCGCCTCCACATCCGTAGAAATGAATTCATACATACGCGCGCGCGCGCGCACACACACACACACACACACACACACACACACAATGAGCAAGGGGAAATAACTCAGAGTGGCCAGTAGACTGTATTTGAAAAACAAACATTTATAAGTATCATACACTATAAATTCCTGATTTATCAAAATCATCTGTCTCTAATATCTCACAATTACTGAATAGATATTTAGACCACCTCCATGTGGGTTAGAAGGGACGATTATCTCGAAAATCAAGTATTCTCCAAAACTTACATACCATTAAGTAAAAAGACAAGCTTATAGTCCGAAGATAAAAGGACATTCGCGGAAACATTTTTCTGCCTAAATAGCTATCATCAGCACGATGATCGTTCAGTCATATGTCCAGCAGCCAAGGGACTGAGACATATACGAAAAGAGTAGAACACATTAATGCGTGTTAAGTGATTTGTGTAGGACTTAAACAAAATGGAGTAAGAGAAATACTCCCTGACATTAAAGATCCTAATAGATATCTGCATATCAGTATGGAGGAAGTTAAGGAGTCTTCTAGATCGGATGTATGTAATTTGCTTTTATGTTGGTATAGTTTAAAAAAACAACCTTCTGTTGAGCTAACAACATATGCATCTACAAACCTGCCCTATGGCTTGCATGCACATGATATAACTAAATTGATGTAAAGAAAGAAAGACACGAAGAAGTAAGGAAAGAAGAGAACCAAGGAGCCAAAAGGAAAATTATATTTTGCTTGTACCATCTGCATGAGTAAATTGATACCTGTTTGAACTATCTACATAGTATATGCTTTAACATCAAACTAATCAAGTAGGTTTTCATTGGAACGTACAAATGACTCTAGGAACCTGATTGCATTCGGCCTCTTGGCAATTACACGTACGTAACTTGCTTATAAGAGAATGAAGTCGAGATAGAGAAAAGAAGTAGAGAGCTTGTATAAGAGACTGAGAGAGGGTGAGACACATCGAGAAGCAGAAGGAACTGACGGAGAAAGAAGAGAGAAGAAAAGAGAAATCATATTAATAGGAATGACAGAAAGAATGAGAAAGTAGGAGAGTAAGAAAACTAAATTATATGTGTGAATGTGTTTATATTTCTATTTATGTTTGTGCTTACATTTATGTATGATTGTGTATGTGTGTATGTGTGTGTGCGTATGATCGAGTGCCTATATATGTAATCATGTGTATTATTATGCTGTATGTTTGTGTGTGTTATTAGGCAGTGTGGATGTGCATATGTTGTGTGTGTGTATGTGTGCGTGTTCAGTATAACTATTAGGAATTAAGACAGAGGATAAGGGAAAGATAATGAGGGAGTAGCTTCGAAGCGCGTGTACGAGTACCTCTGTGTGAGGTATACAGAGTGAAATTGTGTGCGTTTGTGAATGTGTATGTGTGTGAGAGAGAGGAGGAGATCACAGAGTGGTGTGAGGTGAGTGAGCGGGAGGGAGGAGAGAAAGTAGTATAATAAAGAGAAAATGAGATAGAAAGATACGAACAGGTTAAAAAGAGAAACGACGTCCGGTATTGGAATAGAGAGGGAGAGAGAAAGAGGATGGAGCAGAACAAGAAGTGGGAGAAAATGAGTGAGAGAGAAAAAGAGAGAACGACTAAGACTGAGTGCCAGGGAACAAAAGAAATATCACAGAAACTAAGGGTCATAATGTGTGAGGGAGAGGAAGAGAGAGAGAGAGAGAAAGACATGTGAAGTGAAAATGATTGTGAAACTGAGATTAAGATTACATAGGCGGGGTTGAGCACACACACACACACACACACACACACACACACACACAAGCAAACGCTTATGTGTGCTCAGTAATAAGATAAGTACATACTCCATAGAGTTGGTTCGTAATTCGTTTTAACGACATAATTTTCAGCAAAAGTGCTCAA
The DNA here is from genome assembly GCF_046866305.1 of Octopus bimaculoides. Taxonomy (NCBI): domain Eukaryota; kingdom Metazoa; phylum Mollusca; class Cephalopoda; order Octopoda; family Octopodidae; genus Octopus; species Octopus bimaculoides. The sequence goes on along the minus strand of NC_142933.1, from coordinate 39,021,367 downwards.
TAACTGTTCATATAGTTAATTATTTGGGGCTGGTTATGACGACATTAAACCAATGCACTGAAAGAGTTAACGAAATTGGTTTACTTCTGATACAAGATACTAAGGGAAAAAGTCTACGGACTTGTATAAACATACATACATACATACATACATACATACATACATATACACATACATGCATATCTATCAACCTTAGCTACATACATACACACACACACATACATACATGCATGCATGCATACATACATACATACACATACATATATACATACATACATGCATACATGCACACATACATACATACATACATACATGCACACATACATACATACATACATACATACATGCATACATACATACATACATACATACATACATACATACATGAGAGGGAAAGCAGATATCAGCACCATGTGAATTTTGTGAGAAAGATGTGAAATTCCAGGACTGATATCATGAAAGATTAATTTAAATTGATTTCAATTTATTTTCCCCAATTCGTACAGCATGACTAAAATCGTTTTGTAAACGACTGAAACCAGTAGCATATCTAATATTTTTTTCTTTGTTATTTATGATGTAATTCTCAAAGCACTTTCCTCTCCTTGGTTTTATTTACATATATATGTGTGTGTGTGTGTATTTTGTATATATATATATATATATATATATATATATATATATATATAAAGAATAACAAAGCAACAAAAGTCAAAAGGATGTACACATGGAATATATTAGCTTGACGCTCGGTAAAGGTGGAAAAAAGAGTGTCTATATGCTGTTTCGAGCACGACTCTTCGTCAGAAAGGGGAGAAAGGGAGGGTCCGATGCACACACGCACACATACACGCACGCGCACACACTCACACATACACGCACACAGGCCAATATATAGATAATGGTCTTTATATGTTCTTTTATTGTTTTCAATTATACAAGAATATGTAAAAACCATTATTTATGCCTTGTTTTGTGTATCACTCTGTGTAAAAGACCAGTCTAACTGGAAGCACAACCATGAATTTACAATATAGAATGATGATGAACTATAACGTCGGAACCTGCCACAAGAATACTCGGAGTTCTTTACTAATCTAAAAGAAATTGTTAGTCTGGTGTATTTGTATTAATGGGGGGGGGGTGTATAAAGTATTTTGGCCGGATTGATAATCCCTCGTTAATAACTCCTTAATCTGATATATATATATATATATATATATATATAACACTTTGTATTCCATCCTTCAAGAATCGATAAAATAAAGTATCAATCGCACGTACTAATCTTTACTGACTTTGTACCTAACTAATAAATTCTTATTAAACAATGTATTTAATGCATCTATTTACATATTTTATGTATGCATATGCGTACATAGATATTTTTATAGAAGTATGTGCGTGTGTGTGTGTATATATATATATATATATATATATATATATATATATATATACGTGCATGAGTGTGTGTGTGTGTGTTTGGGAGAGAAAAAAGAGTATAGGAGACGCGATGCAAAAAGTAATGAAGAGGGAGAAAAAGTTGATAGCGAAAACGTCAGAAGAGAGAAAAAAGTAATAGTGAGAGATAAGAGAACGTAAAGGTATTGAAGATCACGAGAGAGAGAGAGAGAGAGAGAGAGAGAGAGAGAGAGAGAGAGAGACAGACAGACAGACAGACAGACAGACAGACAGACAGACAGACAGACAGACAGACAGATAGACAGACAGACAGAGAGTAAGAGAAAGAGAGCAATCGTATGTGTATGTGTGAGACAGATTGAGGAGGTAAGTATAACTGATAAGTAATGCGAAAAAGTGATGAAATGGAGTGGGAAAGATGTGTGAGGTAACAATGATGAGAAAAAGAAAAAGAAATGAGGGAGAAGAAGAGAGTGAGAGAGAAGGAAAGCTAGATAGACTACGAGAAAGAAAGGGAAAGAAAGTGATAAGGAAGATAAAATGAGATAAGTGAGGAAAGAGGAAGAGAAAGAATGGACGAGAAACTTGGAAAGTAAAAGAGAAAGAGAAGGAGCGAAACGAGAAAAGTAATAGCTAGGGAGAGGGAGGAAAAGAAAGGTAAAAGCAGAGCTGAAGCAAAGAGAAAAAGAAAAAGAAAAAAGAGTGAAAGAGCAACGAAAAGAGGAGAAAGAAATGGAGAAAACAATGAGAAAGATGAAAACTGGGTGCTAGAGAGAGAGGTGGGGGAGTATGAGAACTAAGGAAGGAGAAACTTTAGGGAGTGCGAGAGAGGAGTGAGAGGAATAAAAGAGAGAGAGAAACTAAATCTCGACGGAAAATCGCGACCATATATATATATGTATGTACACAGCGAATTCCAACGCAACGAATGAACACCAACATCAACTGTACAGTAACAGTATCCAGCAGCAGTAGTCGTAGTAGTAGCAGCTACTAGCAACTAACTTGTTGCGGTGGCGACGGATGGATGTAATTTAATAACTCTGTTCTCTATATGGGAATAGTATATTTATTAGCAAAAATGATAACCAGCATTACAAGCACGCAGCGTCCTTTCCACTCGTTGTTCTTCGCTCGATAATCTTCTTCTATTTTTTTTTCTTTTGCGTTTTTTTTTTTTTTTTAGTTCTGATCGAAAATTTTTACTAGAAGTTTTCGTTCGGTTTGCATTATTTGTTTTTGTTTGTTTGATCTTTTTTTGTGTGTGGTTTGTTTTGTTTATGCGTTTAGATTTAAATTTTGCTTTTTCCATGTGTATTTTTATCGAATAAAATTCGCACTGTGTGATTTAGATACTGTGCCAGCCTAAAGAAATATTGACAGGCAGAAGTAATAGAAGTGGACGCGGTAAAGATGGAGAGAGAGAGAGAGAGAGAGACAAACAGACAGACCAACAGACAGAGAAATGGTAAGTTTGTAGGCGACTGTGTAAAAGAGGAATTTTTAAAAAAATTGTTATTAAAATAAATACTGTTTCTTTCTTTTATTCTTTATCTTTTTACGTTTTTATTTTGTTTCAATCATGTGACTGCGGCCATGTTGGAGCATCGCCTTAAAAACATTTAAGTTGAACAGATCGACCCCAGTACTTTATTTGTTTTTAAGTTTGGTACTTAGTTTATCGGTCTCTTAGGCCGAACCTCTAATTTACGAGGACGTAAACAAACTAACACCGGTTGTCAATTAGTCGGAGACATGCGTGCACACACCCACACACACACACACACACACATATATTTTATCACTTTAATTTTTACGTTATTTACTCACGGACAACAGTAGCCAGTCATAACCAAGATACAGCAGGCATGAACAACATACCTAGGACATCTCAGTATATCTAGCGGGACATGCCCTTCTTTATGCATGTACCTGATGTGAAACAAACTGCATAGATTGATGCAACACAATTAGATGCACAAAATCCTATCCATAACGGACAGTTGTAGAATGAGTCGAAGCGATCGTCGTACTGAATAAAGACTAGTGCTAAATCTGTCTTCCACTTCCTTCATAAATTATTATTATTATTATTATTATTATTATTATTATATATATATATATATATGTGTGTGTGTGTGTGTGTGTGTGTGTGTGTGTGTGTGTGTGTGTGTGTGTGTGTGTGTGTGTGTGTAGGGTGAGCTTCCTCGCAGTTTCCGTCTATCAAATTTACCGCAAGGCATTACTTGGCCCGAAGCTTTTGTGGAAGATTCTTGCCTAAGATGCCGCGCGGTGGGACTGAACCCAAAACCATAAAATTGGTAATCTCAACTATTGCAAAACACACAGTGAATGAGGAAAGTTGTTTTCAGCGATATGCCCATTAGATAACTTAGAGCCACACACACACACATACACACACACACACACAACTGTACTTGCCATTCATAATTTACAAAAATATTATACATACATACACGCGCGCATACACGTGTGTGTGTATGAGTGTGAAGCGCGTGACCTAGTGGTTAATGTGTTGCACTCACTACCGCGAGATAGCGGTTTCGACTCCGAGATTGGCTGTACATTCTGTTCTTGAGCATAACACTTCGTTTCGTGTTGCAGCCGTCCACTCGATTGTGAATGGGTAATCCTGCAACGGACTGACATTCTATTCAACATTCGAATGCTAAAACAATGCGAGTCATACTGTGACCAACAGTGTATAAAAACATCCGGGCGATACCGTGATATATCTATCTATCTAGATCGTCCCTCAGGACGCCCCAAGTCTGTTTCCACACGTTTTCTGTACGCATCTCGATCTTCCATAATGGTCTTCAACTCCTGCACCCCTTCCATACCAGTATCCTCCAGCAAGTTATCGATATAGGTCGTCTTCCTCCTTCTTCTCCTGGTTCTTCCTTCCGTTGGTTGCCAGAGCACTATCTTGTTAGCGATTTCATCGGTACGTCTGATGCAGTGTCCACCTAACCTCATCCTTCTCTACTTTATCTTCAATGTTACTTTTGGTAGTCCCTGGTATAAGTCGGCGTTTGTTGTATGACACTTCCAGGAGACACTGAGTGCCATTCTAAGCATCTTCATATAACAACCGTCCAACTGCTTCTTCGATACTTTAGTGAGCGTCCATGTTTCAGCCCTGTATAGAACAGACTCCACTGTTGTCAAAAACAACCCCACTTTCAATTTCCTTGCTAACTTTAAACTCCATACCTTTCTCAATTTATGGCATGCGCTCCAGGTAAGAGCTTTCCTTGCTACGGTATCTTTTTCAGTTCTTTGTGTCCACTGCACCGAGGTATTTGAAATTTTCAGCTACCTTGAGTGACTTACCGTCTCTCACTTTCACTGACACAGGCATTTCGTGGTTGAATACTTGAAGCTCTGTTTTCCTTGCGTTACAGTACAATCCTACCTTCCCCGATTCCTGCTCTAATCTGCTCAGCACCTCCTGTTAGTAATGTCAAGTCATCAGCATAGTCTAAGTCAGTTACTGTTACTGCATGATGCCGTCTACTTCCTTGCCTATACAGTTTGAATCCCAGTTCTTCTTCCTTGCCCTAGTACGTCGAAACGCCGGTGTTAAAACGTAGGTAGCTGATGAAGTAGAATGTTCTCTATGTGGCTCGTGTGTTCTCGTCTACGTTTGTTTGCAATGTCCTGTACCCAGATATGCACCTATACATACAGGTGGATGTCGGTATGCACATACCTGTACGTATATATGCATATACTCATTTACTATTTGTTTATATATATATATATATATATATATATATATATATATATATATATATATATATATGGCGATAAACATTGCTTCTCAGTATAGTTAGAGATTTTCTAGCTAGCTAATTTGCTTGTTGCAAGATCAGTGATTGGGTGTCATTAAATTTCTATATATTGCGTGCTGGAGCGAACTGCTCTCTAGAGGATGATTATCCACTATTGAGGATGAGCTCAGATAGCTCAAAACTGTACAGTCTGGTGGTACCGTCGCTGGGAGTGGGTAGGAGTTCGCTCCCCTGCTTGTAATATATATTGGGAGCAGAATGCATCGAATAACCAGCTGGAGGAGGCGTCCTCTTGTGGTTAAAATGGTAACATCGTAATGGTAGCAATGTTTATTGCCATGTTGAAGTGGTGATAAACATTACTTCTCAGTATATGTAGTTACTGCTTTCATCTCTTGTAGAGATTTTGTAACCAGATATTTTACTTGTTTCATATATATATACACTCGCGCGCGTTTGTGTGTGTGTGTGTGTGTGTGTGTGTGTGTGAGTGTGAGTGTAATTAGTATAGAGTAGTTTGGGGTGGAGCATTGTGTACTGTTAAATAATATAAACATTTGCCATGCTCAAAACAATGCAAAATCTAGTACAAAAGGGAAAACAAAGCAACAGCTGAAGTTTTACTTCGTATTTCTTCAATATATCGGTGTTGGGGCGCCGTCCCCTCCTTAAATGTAAGATAAGATTTCAGTCGTTGTTTTGTTTCCGCTTTTGCATTTCAATTTTTCATAGTAAAGTCCCTACAACTACTGGTAAATGCCATGGTTGACACTCTCTAATCGTTGGTGGTTTTGTGATGCAGTTCACCGTAGCCACAACTTGTCTGGTCTTGGCTTCAACTCTACAAACTAACAAAACATTTGTGTATCAGATAAAGACTCGGCTGCTTATAACAGTGAACTTTACGAATTATACGTCAATCCATTGAGAGAGACACTACACTTTCATTGCACCCGATAGAAACAGCAACCAAATTTTTTAAAAGTTATATCTTAAAAGTAAAGAACCCCCCTTCAGTCATGAATGACCATGAGATTGCACCTAGAAAGTTATCTTTGAGAAGTCCGGGCAAGATTGCTTATGGAAGACCAGCAGTTGCCCATGCATACCAGCTTCCGCTCTCCACGCCACCGATGTTTTCCAAAGGAAAGGCAAAGGCCGATAGAGCTTGGAACTAGTGACACCGCAAACTCATTTCTACAGCTGAGTGAACTGGAGTAACGTGAAATAAAGTGTCTTGCTCAAGAGTACAACACACAGTCCGGTCTGGGAATCGAACTCACTACTTTATGATTGTGAGCCCGGTGCCCTAACCACTGAACCAAATGCCTTCACACCCGCTGTCTTAAAACATAAGCAAATAAATAAGAGACGTTGAATAACATTGTTCTAGATTCTGTGAGGCTGAAATAGCTGGAATGACTTTGATGAAGTCTCCTGAATCAAAGATGATCTTACAATATAGTACAAATACTTTGCAATATTTTTCCGACTGTTTACATTCTAGGTTCAAATCTTGTCGAGGTCAACTTTGCCGTTCATCCCTCTGAGATTGATAAAATAAGGTACCAGTCAAGTACTGAAATTGATGAAATCGTCTTACCCTCCTGCCTCCTCTCAAAATTGCTGGCCTTGTGCCTATATCAGAAACCATTTTGTAGCACAGATATCGTTAATGAAATGACAGAATCGTTAGAGCATCGAACAAAATATCTTGCTGTATTATACCTACTCATTTTTATAGTTCAAATCTAGCCGAGGTTAACTTTATCTTTCATCCGACTGGAATCGATGAAATAAAACACCATTCGAATACTGGAGTCGATTTAATTGATCAACCCATAACCTCCACCAAAAACAAAAATTCAGCCCTCGTAACTATATCAGAAACTGAAAAATAGTACAGAAAGTTGATAAGGGATCAAGTTAAACAACTTTCTATAAAGTATAGGTCGTTGACTAAGCCTGCAATAGTTGTGTTTTGGCTATTACCATTGGACAGCGTCAGGAACGCGTGTACGAACTGTTGACATCCAGAGGGAACGATAACACGACACCTTATTATTTTTATCATCTGCCACCGTCGCATATCGAGAGATACACAAATTATTTTTAAAGTAGTTACAAGGTCAAAACATAGTCGATTAAATTAATCTCACTGACATTTATTTCATCAACCTCGGGCAATGAGAAGGAGAGGGTAGCTTCGTAGTCCAACGACCTTCTACAAATAATTTCTTCAGATCACATCCTACCGTACTGTATAAGGCCAGGATGCATCAGATAATGTATTCCTTTTATTTACAGCTGGAATGTCTTAAACCATAGGCCTGCTTGACTTGGGGCTAAACCATAATAACAATAACAATCTCAGAAGGTTGAAAGTCAATTTTCACCTCTGAGCAATTTGAATTCAGAACGTAATGTCATTAAATAATGAGACATTTTGTTATTCGCAGCGTATTTTTGGTCATAATAAATATGTGCATGGAAATAAATAGCTGAAAAGAAAAGCTAAGGAAATTTGAGATATGACTCTGATAAATGCACTTTCGCTGTTCCAGCCTAGAAACCTACAAAACGGATTTGGAAAGTGATTTCGTCTTCAAATGTCACGTTTATCATTTTTACCATCCATTATCCAAATCTTTCCTAAAGACATGCATCTCTCTCTCTCTCTTTCTTTCTCTCTTCATTTTCTTCAAGCAATACTTAAAGAATGAAATGGAAGTTTCATTACAAAGAAAACTCGAACGCAGCACTTGAAAGGTTAACCTTAATTCTTTTGCTTTAGTTACTGACAAAGCTTTTATGTAGTCGTTTGATCTATTAGAAAGAGCAGTTAAAGATTCCTCAAAATTATAGCCGACGGAAGGAACGCACTGGATAACATAATCCAAGACGCACTATCTGGAATAAAACCGGAATGGTTACAAGCGGAATGCACTTGATAACAAAAAGCTATGAGTATCAATTGTCCATCTTTGGTCTATCCTTTACAGCCGATCTGGTAGTTTGCTTTAAGGTAGAGCATAAACAATTTGATTAGAATCTCGGTCTAGTGGGAATATTATTGGAAAAAAACTGGACACCTCCACAGTAAGACCTTGAGCGAATCATATCATAGCGAATCATATCATAGCGAATCATATCAGAGCAAATCATTTTATAGGATATGAGGTGATTAGACCAGTTGACCTGACTCATAACAGTCACCGAGAAATTGACTTTATCGAGTTCAATTCTGCACATGAAGTTATGTAATGATCAGTCTCAAAGAGTGCAACAAGAAATCTACTATGATGTTCCTCTCTGTAAACCAAGAATCCAGTACTGACACCTTACTGTTCACTCAGCCTTCTAGTACCTAGTGTTCTTTATCTTTTATTTTTTACTTGTCTCAGTCATTAGACTGCAGCCATGCTGGGGCACCGCCCTGAAGAATTTTAGCTGAATGAATCGACCCCAGTACTTTTTTTAAGCCTGGTATTTATCCTATCGATATTTTTTGCCGAACCGCTAAGTTACGGGGACGTTAACACACCAACACCAGTTGTCGGCCGATGGCGGGAGGACAAACACGGACACAAAGACACACACACATTGATATATATGTATATATATATATATATATATATATATATATATATATATATATATATACATATGCTTACATACGACGGGCTTCTTTTAGTTTTCGTCTTTCAAATCCACTCACAAGACTTTGGTCGACCTGAGGCTATAGTAGAGGACACTTGCACAAGGTGCCACGCAGTGGGACTGAACCCGGAACCATGTGGTTGGGAAGCAAATGCCTTACCACATAGCAACACCTGCACATTTTTGTCATAGGTTTTCTCTTTCAAACATGGCACATCATCAAAGTTAGCTTTAAATCATCAATAATTTTCATGTACTATCACACACAAAGCTTATTAAATGCCTGATGGGTTGCATAAATCGTCTTATTGATTTATTGTTATGCCATGCCTCTATTACAAAACGAAACAGGATATTCCTGAACCTCGGCTCTGAGTAGATGACACGGTCCAGAATCTTTCTCTGCACTTCTACTTTATCTCTGCTGTTGTTTACAAAAGCTACTAAATCCTTGCCACCACCACCAATCTACTATATCGTGACATTCCTATTAAATATATATGATGCCTACATAATTTGTTACTGAAGACTCTCACACTACCTATCACTTATCACTACTCCTATCTGTTAGGTAAGTATGAAACCTGATCCCTTGAAATATTCTGTACCGGTGACGAAACTTTGAGTTATCAAAAGATTATCAGGAGATAAGCGTTTAAACTAGGTAGAACACTGTTCTACCTAGTTTAAACGAATGAATTTATCATGTGTATCAGCAATGACAGAATATAAGGACATTATTTCCCAATCTAATTAACAATCTTTCTAAATTCGACCTTCCCAAGCCAATACAGATGATTAACGCTCTTGCTTCTTCTTGTTCTACGCTTTTACTTCTTTCAGTCATTGGACAGCGGTTATTCTGGGACACTGAAAGGTGGCGAGCTGGCAGAAACGTTAGCACGCCGGGCGAAACGCTTAGCGGTATTTCGTCTGTCTTTACGTTGCGAGTTCAAATTCCGCCGAGATCGACTTTGCCTTTCATCCTTTCGGGGTCGATAACTTAAGTATCAGCTGCGTACTAGGGTCAATCTGATCGACTGGCCCCCTCCCAAAAAATTTCGGGCCTTGTGCCTAGAGTAGAAGAGATTCTGGGACACTGACTTGAAGTGCTTAACTGATCGAATCGACCACAGTACATATTGTTTCAATTATGGTACGAATTTTGCCGGACCGCTAAGTTAGAACGACAGGCACATACAAGCAAACGTGTATGTGTGTGTGTGCGTATGTGTGTGTGTGTGCGTGTGTGGTGAATCCACGGTGGCTTAGTGTTTTGAGTGCTGGTTTCGCTATTATAAGATTGTGAATTTCAATTCTCGTATCGGATAGCGCGATATGTTCTTAAGCAAGACATTTCATTTCACATTGTTTCAGTCAAATCAGTTGAATGTATATCCCAGCTGATTGCTCACGCAGTCCTCCCTCCCTCCGGTTATCATATTCTCGATTGTCTGCTGAATAAACGGTGTATGCAAGCGTGTATATACAGGTTTGGTATCAAAAACAATTGATCGAAAACAGTTCCTCTAAAAAATGCAATTGATGAAAGTAACTGTCACTCGAATCAAGAATTCATCAAACTGTAATCAAATTTTCAAAATACGGGAAACTGTTATTTTGTACCAATTTATTATTTTTTTAAATATTTACTTAATATTTTTTAAATACATAATGGGAAACTGCATAAGTATATTTATATTTAGACTACAAATACTGGTTTTTAGACAGCATACTTGTCTGACAGATAACTGCTCCGTTCTTTAAATTCAATAAAACAAATTATACTAATACACAGCGAGGATATAATCTTATTTTAATATTTGCTACATATTTCGATCAGTTGAAAATTCGATAAACAGCGATTTCGATTAAGCATTTTTCGGTCAGTTGTTTTTGATAAATTGTATTTCGATTACTTATTTTCTATCAACATTCTGCATACCATATGCCAGATAATAATTGTTTCTAATATAAGCAGAAGGACTGAAATTTGGGGGAAGAGAGTCGGTCGATTAAATCGACTCTAGTATTTGACTGCTGTTTTATATTATTGACCCCGGAGGAATGAAAGATGAAGTTAATCCCAGCGAGACTTAAAATCAGAACGTAAAAAACCGCACCACACTCTGATAATTCTGACAATCCACAGCCCTTATCCGATATGTAATTTCTTTTAAATAAACTGCCTGGTCCAGGCGCAGTCTACTTAACTGTAAATAGATACCACATTTCACTGTTGCAAGTAACATTCCGTCGTACATCGTCAAAATAATCCTCCTTTTCATCATCCAGAGCAGTGTAAAAATTGGCTATTGTTTTGTTATGTATAACTGGCAACCCTGTGTTCAAATTCGTTCCGTGAATATAGCTTGTAATAGAATGGGTTCCGTCAAGCTGACTCATTCTAGATCATTAGATGAATATGAAGTTTTCGGCAGTTCTGCTTCAAACTAACATTTTATAGAACTCATTGCCATCACCATTATATGCATATATGTTCACTCACTTCGGGAGAAGATGAAACCATGTAGTTAAGATATTTCATATACTTCACCACGCCAATAATATTGTGTTTCGTACTTGAAAATTCCGCTCACCTAGCTACTATCCAGTTATTATTCTGTATGATCACTAGTGCGTGGATGGTGCGAGAAAATATGGTATGCGTATTCTAGAGAATGCTAAATGTGCATTTTATTGGTACCAAAAATAAATCCAAGTAGATATATTCGCTGTCATTGCAATTTTAATCAAGATTATATGGCCCAATATAACATAATGCCGTATGACATCATATAATATCTGTGGTGTGATATTACTCTAGTCTAGAATAGATATCTCTGGTGTACTTTTATCTAATCTGGTTGTACGGTAGTGTATTATAAGTATCATTATTATCAGTATTGATGCTAATTATGTTGAATGTAGTGGAAGGGGTTAGGCATGATATAGGCCCGGATTAAATGACTTACAACAATTACGTAAGTCCTTCTAAGATTGTTCAAATTTCGTCAGAGTTGTCTTCCCTTTTCCCGTTTCAGAAGTCGTTTAAACAAGCACCAGTTATAAATCTACTAATGCAATAAATTATCAAAATCGGTGACCCTTTTCCTTTTTTATTTCTTCTTTTTTTAACCTGTTCACCATCTTTTCTTTCAGTCGTTGGACAGCAGCCTTGCAGAGTTTAGTCGAACAAATTGACTCGAGTATTTAGTTTTTTTGTTTTTAAGTATGGTACTTATTGTATCAGGCTCTTTTGCTAGGTAGACGTAAGCAAACCAACACTGGTTGTCAAGCGGTGAGGAGACAAATGCACACACACACACACACGTGTGTGTGTATACAACGTGCCTCCACACCGTTTCCGCCTACCAAATTTACTCACAGGGAATTCTTCGGCCCAGAGAACTACAGTAGAGGACACTTTCTCAATGTACCGCGCAATGGAACTGAACCTGAGACCAGGTAGCCGCAAAACGAACTTCTTAATCACACAACCGTATTTACATCCAATTTTTGAAAAATAATTAAGTACAGTGAAGTGAGTAGAAGGGCAAAAATCCGTAGAACACCGCCAGATTAAAATTCTATACAATATTTGTTTTCCTGATTTCTGAGTTCAAATCCAGTATGAATCGGCTTTACATTCTACCGAAAGTGGTAAAGGCATGATTGCTCCTCTTCCCTACAAAAGTGTAGTCAACCTCAAACAAAATATTTTTAATAAGGTGAAATGATGGCAAAAATGCCTTGCCATATACTTAATTTTTAATCTCTTCTATATATTTGTTTCAATTCCACTGAGCTTTCCTTATGAGGTCAATAAAATAACCACTTGTTACTATATCGCTTTAACATGTCAGACTTGGTTGAGTGTACCTATAATCAAAGCATTTCAACCAAGGCCATAACACCGTTTTTTATATATCTAGTACTAAACAAGCCAATGTGGCTTTGTCTTTTTAAAAGAGTATAAGTGTGATTTGAGGAATATAGCTGCTGTTTTGAGCAGCCACGTACAGATTGACTCGTTAACTCAGAAAATAATCAATTATTATTCTATGAAGTAGATTAACTCGACCCTATCTCTCTTCTTCAAACCAGTGGCTTGATCAAAGATATTTTGGAGAGAAATAAGGAAATAGTTATTATTATCATTATTAAGACAGCAAGCTGGCAGAATCGTCGGTGCATTAGAGAAAATGCATAGCAGCATTTCTTCCTACTCTTTACGTTCAGAGTTCAAATACTGCCGAGATCAAGTTGCCTTTTCTTATTTCGGAGTCGATAAAATGAGTACCGGTAGAGCAGTGGAATTGATGTAACCGACTGCTCTGATCCCTTCAAATTATTGGCTTTGAGACAAAATTAGAAACAAAAATATGTGAACATCGACCAAATATATGACTATAAGTTTATTTTATTGATTTCGGAGGGGTGAAAGGCAAAGCTGACTTCAACAGAATTTGAGCTCTGAACGTTGAGGATCATTACTCTGATAGAACTCTTTTTTGTTTAGATTTCCAGTGGTACAATATCTGTAAAAATAACCTAATCACAGCACTTTCTAATAAATAAATATAATAATAATAGCGATTATACACCGATATGTATACATTTCGGTAATACATATATATATATATACAGGAGTGGCTGTGTGGTAAGTAGCTTGCTTACCAACCACATGGTCCCGGGTTTAGTCCCACTGCGTGGCATCTTGGGCAAGTGCCTTCTACTATAGCCTCGGGCCGACCAATGCCTTGTGAGTGGATTTGGTAGACGGAAACTGAAAGAAGCTTGTCGTATATATGTATATATATATGTATGTGTGTATGTGTTTGTATGTCTGTGTTTGTCCCCCCAACATCGCTTGACAACCGATGCTGGTGTGTTTATGTCCCCGTAACTTAGCGGTTCGGCAAAAGAGACCGAAAGAATAAGTACTAGGCTTCCAAAGAATAAGTCCTGAGGTCGATTTGCTCGACTAAAGGCGGTGCTCCAGCATGGCCACAGTCAAAAGACTGGAATAAGTAAAAGAGTAAAAGAGTATATGTATAACCGAAACAAACATCCCTTTCTATTACCCTCCCTAGCTAAGTTCAAACTTACCCTGCCTCTAAATCGCAGCTACTTTGCCGAAGTAATGAAACAAATTAGCCTGTTAGTTCAGCGACCTACTTTGAAGATGTGTAATTATACGTGTGTGTGTGAGAGAGAGAGAGAGAGAGGAGGATTATACATCAGCAATTTTGTTCAATAAAGACCTGACACATTCTCTCTCACTCTGACTGAGAATAGTAATTAAAGCTATATTGAACAACAAAGTTCCTGATACACAAGCAACTGAGTTTCCATGACTGAAATATCTTTTACCATAGTTATGTTTAAGTACGAGTAATCTGACAATACACAACATTCACAAAGTTTACTTTGAGCCAGAGAGAGAAGACCACTGCACAAGCACTTAACTTACAAGACATAACAGCAAACAATTCGGTAAAAATCTTAGGGAAAGAAACATAGGAAGAAACATGCATAGACCAACACCAGTTTCCTTGGAGTCTGATCTTGTATGTGTGTGTGTGTGTGTGTGTGTGTGCATCTATACGCATGTGTATGTATATATATATATATATATATATATATGAATGTATATACACATAAAAGCATATATATATATACATATATATACATGTGTATATATGTACACACACAAATACACATATATACACACATACATATATAATTTCGCTTAGCCATAGCAAGACTAAAAATTAGTTGTTAGACCTCAATATACTTATACTTTAGAGAAAAACACGATGAGAGAACATAGTATAATATCAATTAATGAATAACAGAAGAACAAGAGTTACGTAATCACTTTCATTAGTTTACAGCTGTTTCTGGTACAAGAATCAATGTCCTCAAGGCTGAATACTTGTGCAACATCATATATCTTCCTCGGAGCCATTAAAATGAAATGTACATTTATTTTGAAAGCAGTTAAATATACATATGCGTGTAGGTAGGTAGGTAGATGTCCCCGCAGGATAGCATTTCTTTTGGTATGTAAAAGAAATCATTTGGTCTTGTGCAGTTTTGTAGAGCAATGGGTAATGTGAAAATATATTACGATAACGTGATGCTTTGTGTGAGTTAATATGATATTCTCATAAGTAGAGTTGTGATGCTACTCCTTAACATTTAAATATAAGGTAACAACATATAGTTTGGCATCATATGATCTACTCTAGTGGTATGTTATGTTATGTTATTTCGCAATGCTAAATATATATTTAGCTGAGATTTACACACACGTGCTGTGTGTCATTTAAATTTTACGGTTACTGAGACGTTTTGACATAGTACAAATGAATACATGTTGTACTGTTGTGCTCTGCTATTTTGTAATGTAGTATGCTATGGCATTGTTTTGTGTTGCGTGGTAAAATGTGATACAGTGATTAATAAATAGCATATACGTAAGTAGTGTTTGTCTAAGAAGACTAAACCCCCGAAACCAACGACGTCGTTTCGAGTTTAGTTCTACTACATATCGCCTTGAGCAAGTATCTTCTACATATCTTCTATTCTTATCCCTGACCGACCGAATGCCCTGTGAGTGAATTTGGCGGACGGAAATTATGCGCAAGCCCATCGTATAAGGTGTCTAGTGTTGAAAGACCCGAAATGCCCTGGGACCCCAGAAACATCACTGACGATGCATCCCAGAGCATCCGCGAGATGTACCTTAAAACATGCAAATATATGTGTGTGTGTGTGTGTGTGTGTGTGTGTGTGTGTGTGTGTGTGTAGCTTTTTTATTAGAGCTACAAAAACATCACAAAAACTGTTACTCAGAATTTCACGTCTCCGTCCGTCGGACAGTTGTGATCAAGACTGAGTAACAATTTTTGCGATGTTTTTGTAACTTTAATAAAAAAAAAAAGCATATTACTCTTCCCTCGGTATTCGAGTACTATTTTTCCCACCTTCTTTTGCATTTATGTGCTTACTCGTATATATATGTGTGTGTTTGTGTGTATGCGTGTGCCTGTCTTTCTGATTGCTTTTGTTACGCTCCCAGACGTTTGACAACCGGTACTGGTTCGTTTATGTAACTTAGCGGTTCAGTAAAAGAGACCGGATAGAATAAGTACCAGACTTTTAAAAAAGAAACAGAAGAAAAGTACAGGGGCCGATTTGTTCGATTAAAACCTTTCAAGACGTTGCCCCAGCATGGCCGCGGTCCAATAACTAAAACAAGTAAAAATAAATAAAAGACTTAAAAATATACCGACATGGTATACAATGTAGAAGAGCATTGTTTGTTAGGGTCTTTTATAATGTTCTTCGTTAAGTAGTTTAGGACATTGTTAATAAAACAAGTAAAAGGATTAGATAATAAAGGACTACTCTAGATAATAAGTTGCAACTATTAGCCATGCTCACCCGGCCACCACTACCACCTTATCATTGAGTAGCTTCAGCGGAGTATACTTTATTGCAATGTTGCAATCATGCAGGTCACATCTCCAGTCGGGATATACCATCCCCTCCTTTGTTCTCTCTTAGCCCCGGAGATCTTGAAAAAAGTATCACGCACACTGCCCTTTCTCTTTAAACTACACGAAAAATTATATACTGTTCTGGATAGTGTATCACGTAATACAACACTAAGTAAAAGTGATCAGTTAATTAAACAAGGGGCTGTTTACATGGGCACTCAGTGTGCTTAAAATAGCAGCCAAATCTCTGTGAAATTACGTCCAGCCATCTTAAACAAAAATAAACATGGATAATATGGTCATTAGATATATTAAATCTGATGAAAGATGGGATGGACACAGTAGGAAGCTGGAGGCATTTGACTATAGGTTTTGATGATCAAAATTGATAAGGGTTGAATAGAAACAACAGCTGACCAGTTTATCGATATCGCATGGAACATGCTTATATATATATATATGTAACATATATAACATGTCCATAACTTATTTTTGCAATTTGAAAAAATTCTTATAATTTATTGGAAAACATAAGCAAACAAATAACGTTTTATAAGAAACAGGAGAACGTGTACTCCATTGGTTGCATGCAACCTGCTGAGTTAACCTTTTTTCCTGATTTTTCTTTTTTCTTTCAGATTGTAAAAGTAATTTATAGACAGCCTGTGAGTGTGTATACACATACACACACAACTATAAATTTATGCGTATACAACATATTTACCGATAGATAGATATAAACTCGTATAATCGTATATGCATGCAGATAGAAATATATGCGCATACATATATAAAATTACACGCACACAGACACCAGACACAGACTCTGTGTTTGTATGTGTGTGGGATGATATTCTAAAGATAGTATTTGACTTGACATCAATATGGCATCCGGTCGGCGGGCCTGGTCTGTTTGCCACACTTACAGACGATCAGATAAAATTATTTAAGTTGAACAATGCCAGCCAACAACACACAGCTGGTCTGTAATGTTGTTAGTAAACAAAGCTACGTATGGAATAAAAACTCTCTCTCACTCAACTCTTTTTTAAAACATCCCTGATTTTGGCATGTATGGCTATCAGAAACGATAGATATATTAGTACCAAGATATGCTTGTAGGTAAGAAAGATAGGTAGGTAGGAAGGTAGGTAGTTAGCTAGCTACGTAGCTAGGTTGGTAGGTCATTATTTTATTTTATTTATTTTCTTTTTTCTTTTTGGTTTTCTTTTCCTTAGTTGGTTCCAACCCTTGTGGAACAAATTCTGTCCTGGAAAACCGCCATGTTTCAGAAATATTCGTAGGAAAATACGCAAATAGATAGAGAGAGGGAGAAAGAGAGACACACAGATGCAGACAGATTTCATTGATTTAATATGTATACACGTGTAACACTAGATATAGACATGAACATACATAGATACGTGTGTGTGTGTGTGTGTGTGCATTTGTGCATATACATACATAAGTATGCATACATATATGTCTATATAATATACGCGCGTATATTTATAAATATGCATATATAAATACGCATATATTTATATAAGCATGCATGTATATATATATATATATATATATATATATATATGCATGCATGTATATATACATATATATGCATGCATGTATATATACATATATATGCATGCATGTATATATACATATATATGCATGCATATATATATATATCTACAAACATGCATATATACTTTTCCATATATACATATATATATATATATATATATATATATATATATAATGATAATGATGTATGCACTATTACACAAACACAGGTGTGTGTGTATATATATATAGCCGTTTTAACGATGCGTCCTGCCCAGCTCTTCGAAACGCCGGTGTTAAAACGGGGGTAGCTGATGAAGTAGAATGTTCTCTATGTGGCTTGTGTGTTTTCTCGTCTACGTTTTGTTTGCAATGTCCTGTACCCAGATATGCACCTATACATACAGGTGGATGTCGGTACGCACATACCTGTACGTATATATGCCTATACTCATTTACTATTTGTTTATATATATATATATATATATATATATATATATATATATATATATATAGTACTGTACGATACGTCTGTTTGTGCATTTGTGTTTATATGTGTGAATATATACGCATATTTACTTGTTATATAGAAGTATATTGCATGTGTATACTCATTATCATGTGTGTGTGTGTGTGTAACGAAACAATAGCGAAATATCAACATACCTTGAGAACTTGCAATGGGTTGGTACCACCTCCTTGTAGCCTGAAGCCCCATGGTGCTCCGCCGTCAAGGGTGACGGTTAAAATCCCAGAACTGATCATGATCCTGTCAAGTTCCAAAAATCTAGTAGCCAAAGAGTACTTGGATTCTCTATCTTCGAATAGATTGAACTGTTCCGATAAATCCCTCTTTTCCTCTTGGCGCTGTCAAGTTATCAAAACTATAATTGTTTCCTGAGGAACAAAATATGGTTTTAATCTAAACTCAATTCGCTTGTTTCCTTTTCAAATATTTATTGTTATTATTATTGTAAATGCAACTAATTAGTCATGTTAAATTGCAAGAAATTTATTGATTAATTATTTGCTAATTAATTACATATTAAAATTTTCTAAGAAGTTTCTTCTGTCTTGTTATTTTTTTTTCAATACACCCCCCCAAAAGGAACAAATTGGAGAAACTTTGTTAATCGAATAATAAAGTGTGCTATATATATTTAGGGGGTTATTGTGTTGTTCACAGTCGCCTTTTTTCTTCGTTTTTGGTATTTGCTAATTGTGTTTTGGGGTTGTTTTTCTTTACTTCTGTTACTAGATTTTTGGGGTGGGGATCGCGAAAAAATTGATATTAAAAAAAAAAGTTATCAGCTGAGGCCGGCTAATGGTGGTAAGAGTATGGCGTCGGCGGCTTGAAAGAGATCTTGTTCAAGAAGAAGAAGAAATATTCTAGGGGGTGGCAGTGTTGACTACCTTCCACGCAAAGTAACGTCATTCCATCTTGATGTTGGGTAGCAGGAATGGTTTTTCTGTGGCTGCTGCGCTTTCTCACTATCTGCTATGCTACCTACTCTGGGCTTTTTGCTTCTCTACAGGTAACAGAAACCTCGGTTCAGCACTGTAGAGTGGGGTGGTGGTGGTGGAGGGTAACGGCGTGCTAGTGCTGACTGCGGTGTTGGTAGTTGTGGGTGTTTGGTAGTGCCGATAAGGATGGCGGTGGCGTGGGTAGAGTGTACTGCAAGCGGTGGTGGCGGTAGTGGCGGTGATGGCTGAAGGCAGGGTGTAGTGCAAGTGCTGGTATTGCTGTCGATTGAGGGTGGTGGCGGTGGCGGTGGTGGTAGCAGAGAATGCTTAAGCAGAAGAAATCGTCAGCCAACTGCTAATAGAACTTTTTACTCCCTTTTGGAGGATAGGGTAGGGGTGGGTGAATGTGTGAAGCAGTGTTAGTAAAGAACGGTGATAAAGAAATAAAAGTTTTTTATGATGATAAGGTTGAAGACACTAAGTTCGAAGTAAGGTGGAGTCCTACAGGGAGAGATCTGGAGACGGCAGAGACAGCAGCAATACCAGCAGCAACGACAGCCACAATAGCGACAGCAGCAGCAGCGAGAGTAACTGTTATAAAATGGTAGTTCCACAGACGGAAAACACCAACCGGCTCTGTAAAAGAAATATGAAGAAAAAATGAAAATATACAGTCAGGGTAAAGAAATTTATTAGTATCGAAGTTTGGGTCTGTAACTTGCTAAAAGCAAAAACTAGGATAAGACTTTAAAACTGAGCAGAGCAGAAGCAGAGTCGAAAATTTCTCGAGTGTTTATTTACTTAAGATTAGCAAATCTGGAAATTTCATCAAAATTGAAATTATAGGAGTTGTTAGTGTAATTCTTATAGCATAATCTAATATTAAATGCATTCGCTTCACTTGCCAATTCTTCTGCTCTTTGGTGCCATGGTGCAGCGATAAATTTTGGGCGAATTACGATTTCATTCCAATTTCCAGTTGAGATTGCATAAAATTTTGTTTATGTCTTTAGGGGAAAAAACTGCATAATTTTATATCATTGCAGAACATTTTCTTTTAAGATTTAAGATAAGGCAAAGGTTTACGATGTAAGGAGTCAATATTACTTATACATTCTAGACAAATACTTTATTTGAAACTATACAACAACTACAACATTATTAGTACTGTTGGAAATATGGCAAGCTTGCAGAACTGTTATCTCGCCGGACAAAATGCTTAGCAGCATGTCATCCGTCTGAGCTCAAATTCCGCCGACTTAGCCTTTCATCCTTTCAAGATCGATAAAATAAGTACTAGTTAAGTACTGGAGATCGATATAATCGTCTTACCCCACCACCGAAATTTCTGGCCTTGCACCAAAATTTTAAGCCAACATTATTATTACTGTTGGAACGATAACGAGCAGGCAGAAACGTTAACTCGACGGACAAAATGCTTAACGACATTTCGTCCGTCTTTACGTCCTGAACTCAAATTCCGCCGAGGTTGATTTTTGCTTTTCATCCTTTCGGGGTCGATAGAATAAGCACCTATCAAGTACTGGGTTTGATGTAATCGAATCCACCCTCCCCTCAAAATCTGTTGGTCCTGTGCCACAAATTGAAACTATTATTGGTACTTTTGCAGGTTTTACAGACTGGTGGTAAGCTCCAAGCGAACCAAGGCAGAGACTCTGTTGTGATTTCCAACTGGCGTTTGAATCACTCACATCACATTAAGGCATACATGATACAACAACCCACTTTCTGACTTCTATCGTACATAAACTCAGGTTTAGCTGTGGTACAAGAAATTCGCTTCCCAGTAACGAGATTTCCAGTTTAATTCCACTACACAGTGCTTGGGCAAGTGTTTTCTGCTATAGCTACTGGTTGAACAATGCCTTGTGAAGAAAATTTCATCGATGGAAACTGTATGGAAGATTGACGTGTGGGGGTAGGGGAGAAAGCAATACTCGATGGCGAGAAATCGCCCATAAATTGGCGCGTCGAACAAAATATGCTATGTGATATTCGCTCCGCCTAAGTTTCACTCGTTCGAAACCTGTAACCAACTCTGTTGTTGTATAAAATAAAAACAAGAATATAAGCGACATGACGGAGCATAAACAAGTAGGAATTGAAATTGCGATGCAAACATAAAACATGTGGAGCTCAGTTGTGAGGTGCGATGTTTGAGAAAAAAGTGTTCCCTGATAGCGCATGATAACTTGGAGCTTAGAGTGGGTTGCTGTACGGGGTGGGGCTTAAGAGGTGACTGGACTGTGTGCCTTTCCTCGGAGTACTTTATATATTCTATCTTTTATCTGTTTCAGCCATGGGATTGCGGCCTTTCTGGGGCACCACCTTGAAGGATTTTTTTTTCTGTCGAATACATCGTCACCAGTACTTATGCTATTTTTAAAAAGCTAGTACTTATTCTATCAGTGTCTTTTGCCGAAGGCTTTGCTACGAGGAACGTAAATAAACCAACACCGGTTGTCAATCGGTTAGAAGCGTGACAATCAAGCGCGCGCGCGCACACACACACACATACACACACACATACACACACACACGTTTCAACACAGTTTCCCTCAACCAAATTCACTCACAAGACATCAGCCGGCCCGGGGTTTATACTGAGAAGACATTTCCCCCAGAGTGCCACGCAGTGGGACTGAACCCGAAACCATGTAGTTTGCACGTAAGGTTAATGAAGTGAAACTGCTTCAATCAGAAATTTGATACTCAGTCGTGGAACTAACTGAATAGGAGACTACCACTTTACATAGCTACTCACTACTCTCTGCTGACTAGGGGAAACACTACGTAGTTGTTTGATCTGCTAAGAATAATTCGAACCAAATCTCACTCAAATCACACACGTGATTATCTTTAACAAATGAAAGACGTATTAGATACACCACGACTGAAATTATATAGTCAGGGTGATCATGGCTCGTATATTTTATTGTTCATGACTGACCTAATTAACAAGTAGAAGTTGTTTTTGTATTGTTTTGTTTTTATCTTTTTTAGTCTGTTTTAATTACTTTTCAGACATGCCCGTTTGGTTAAGAAGCTCGTTTTGTGACCATGTGATTTCAGGTTCAGTTCCAATGCGCGGCACCCTCGGCTAGTGTCTTCTACTATAGCCCTGGCTGGCCAATGCGTTGTGAGTGAGTTTGGTTGACGGAAACTGTGTGGAAGCCCGTCGTATATACATATGCGTGCGTGTCTTTGTATTTATGTTTTCCCCCACCATCATCACCACCACTTGACATCTGATACTGGCACC
>NC_142933.1:38983646-38991146 GCF_046866305.1 Octopus bimaculoides | reverse complement strand
TGCATCTCGAGAGCCCACATGTGCATCTGGTAATGCAGTCGTCACTGACATGAAACTTGAAAACATAATGTTGCTGCTGCTGCTGCTGCTGCTGATGATGATGATGATGATGATAACGACGTTGACGATGATAATGATGATGATGACGTCAACAACGATGACTACGACGACGACGACGACGACGACGACGACGACGACGACGACGAAATGGCGAGAAGAGAAGCAGGAAGAGAAGAAGGCGAGGAGGAGGAGGATCACTATGACTACGAGGATGATGATGATGATGATGATGATTGATGCATGTAGTTGTGGTGATAGTGGTGGTGGTGGTGGTGGTGGTGGTAGGTAGGTAGGTAGGTAGGTAGGTAGGTAGGTAGGTAGGTAGGGGGTTCCATACTTTGGCACATGACCATCGTTTGCAAGTGGAACGTCGATGTCAATGTAATCGACACCAGAATTTAGTGGCTACTTTGGAACTTATACATTTGACTTCGATAGGATAAAATGTCGTGTTGAAATATCGCTAATATTTGAAATGGAAACGAAAGATGATAAAAGGCACACAACCTTGTGCAATATGTCTGGCATTTTGATGCCTCTGTCAAACAGCCACCAAGACAAACAGAATCTCTTTTCTACTCTAGGCACAAAGCCCGAAGTTTTGGAGGAGGGGGTCAATCGATTAGATCGACCCCAGTACGCAACTGGTACTTAATTTATCGACCCCGAGACGATGAAAGGCAGAGTTGACCTCGGCGGAATTTGAACTCAGAACGTAAAGACAGACGAAATACCGTTAAGTATTGCGCCGGGTGTGCTAACATTTCTGCCAGCTTGTCGCCTTTAAATATTCTCTTCTACTCTAGGCACAAGGCCCGAAATTTTAAGGGAGGGGGCCAGTCGATTAGGTCGACCTCAGTACGCAACTGGTACTTAATTTATCGACCCCGAGAGGATGAAAGGCAAAGTCGACCACGGCGGAATTTGAACTCAGAACGTA
The DNA here is from genome assembly GCF_046866305.1 of Octopus bimaculoides. NCBI lineage: Eukaryota > Metazoa > Mollusca > Cephalopoda > Octopoda > Octopodidae > Octopus > Octopus bimaculoides. The sequence goes on along the minus strand of NC_142933.1, from coordinate 38,990,146 downwards.
AAGACAGACGAAATACCGCTAAGCATATATCAAAATATACAGCGCAAGAGCTTGCAGATGGGACCCAGCTAGAATTTTTTTCAGGTCGCGTAGCCCATCCCGCTCAAAAGGTCCCCGAATAAGAGTCGTTTAAGGCTGTTGAACGAAACACCCATGTTTCCAGAGATGAATTATTCAAACCTCAAAGAATTCCTCTCAACACATGACTATGATGCTCCCCAACTACTTCTGCTCATGATCAGCGATGCACATATCGTCAGCCACAAAGGGACATGCTCAACAGGTTACGGTCAAACAACTGATAAGCAAATCTGTGGTATTGAGCAGAATATTTGCTGTAGCCCATATTTTATACCAAGACTAAACAATGTACATGATAGCACTTCCAATCAATTAAGATCAGAAGCCACGAAAGCTACTGTCTGGTACTGCCATTCGGTTCCATACGACTTAAAATTTCTGGAATATGCCTTCGAAACTTTAAATCGCATGGAGCCGAGTCAAACTGTTTTTAATAATAATATGATAATATAATAATAATAATAATAATAATAATAATAATAATAATAATAATAATAATAATAATAATAATAATAATAATAATAATAATAGAACTCCTACAAAATGTGTTAAGTGACTCTTCTGATTCTCAACTCAACCAACCACCTCCCAGCACCCTCACATCACACCACGCACACACTACAACTGACCAACTCCTTTCTCCCCTCCCCATTTTCACACATGCATACGTCAAGATCACCAGCATTCTATCTCTCACAAACACAGCCCCTCGTTCTTCGATCACCGTTCTTTCTCCCCCTTTTGTTATCTCCCCCTTTTCTTAGCTCTCCTGTGTAAAATTTCTAACTTCCGGTCAGCCATAGCTATGACTGACCGTTGACCGAACACTATTCAATTTTTTTTCTCCGTGTTTTTCTCCTTGTCTCCGTATTCTTTCTGTTGAAGAGCGTAGCTCGAAACGTTAAAGACATTCCGTATTCCCGAGCGTCATACTAATACATCCTTTTGTTGTTTACACCACCTGTCCTCGTCTGTTGTTGTTTTTCGTACATTCTCCCATATACATACATACATACATACATACATATGAAGAAAGGGGTTGTACCCCTGTGTTTGTGGGTCTTCTATGCTTAGAACAATCCATGCAATTTCTACGATTAATTTTACACAGTTGTTTGGACTCGTCGTTGAAGTTTAGCCTAGGGCCAAACCTGATCAGACAGATTTAAGATCAAAAGTATTTCAGACGTGACCGTCCGCTTTATTTTATTTTTTTTTCATTTTCCTCCTAAGTGCAAAGAACCCAAGATTACATAATTAATGTGATTCTTCCCCAAGACTACGCAATGTGATTTGTGGGAGATTTGGCTGCTATCTCAAGCAAATCGAGCGACCACGTAAAGACACTTTTATTTGGTTTGCAATCTGTTTTTTCTGGTTAGATATGGAGCAGTGTGATATATAGTGGTTGTATATGATGCATAGTAATTGAGTGCAGATATATACAGTGATTGGGTATATAACAGTATAGTGAATGGGTATAAAGTTCTATGATGTACAAGAAATAAGTAGGAGTAGTGCTGTACAGTAAAACTGTGCAGCATTAGAGAAATACATTAGACAAATTGAATATAATTATATACAGGTGTTATCTCTTAACCACCTCCATATGTCATCAATCAGAAACACACAATAGTACACAGCACTCTGGCGCGCGCGCACACACATATGCACACATAGCTACTTACAGTTTCTGTCGACATATGCATAAAGTGGGAAACTGAGCAGCGACTGAGTAAATCAGCAGCTCCTTTTATACATACATACATACAAACATACATTCATACATACATACATACATACATATAAGTATGTATGTATGTATACATACTGTATATACATACATATATACAGTTGAAAAAGGTTAGAGATTTATACAAATATAGTTACAGATATGTAACTATATGCATGACAATATATACATAAAGTAAAACATACAAATCTGCACATATACCTACATACATGCATACATACATACATTCAAAAATACCCTGTTGTAGTTGAAATTCCAGTGAACGAGCCTTGGATCTAGGTTAGAAACCGGCTCTCTCTCTCTCTCTCTCTCTCTCTCTCTCTCTCTCTCTCTCTCTCTCTCTCCCTCTCTCTCTCTCTATTGGCAAGAAATCTTGAAATAAAACTGAATAATGACATACATACATACATACATACATACATACGTGTGTGTGTGTGTGTGTGTGTGTGTTGGCCATAAATGAGTTCTACAGTTTTTGTATATAACGAAGGCCCTTGGCTACAGAAGATAAAGGTAGGACACTTGTGCCAATGGTGCCTGTTGAAGCAAAAACACGAATCCACGGCTGTCCCTTTATCGCCTGACAAGAAGCCAGTCCTTTCCTTTCAGGGTAAGTCAACTTTGGAGAATTCTTAATTCTTGAGATAATCTCCTCAGCTCATATGGAGCTAGTATCCATTGTTGTTTAATAATTGTGACTCACTCTAGAAACGGAGATAAATTTAATAAATTAAGAAGATATGTTGTGTGTATTTGACGTAACTATATTTGTCTACATCTTGTGTATACACTCAGATATACATGTGGATGGCGGGAGGAGGCGCGTGACCTAATGGTTAGGGTGTTACTCTCAGAATCGCCAGATCGTGGATTCGATTCCCAGACCAAATGACGCGTTGCATTCTTAAGCAAAGCACTCCATTTCACGTTGCCTGTGCGAGTAGGTGAGTAGCGGAATCGCTGGCACGTCGGCAAAATTGCTTTTATGGAATACCATATGGCTCTCTACATTCTAAGTTCAACTACCACCTGCCTGGTGAAGACAACAGGGAATCACTCCAGTAATCTCCCCCAATCCAGTCCAGTCCAGTCCAGTCCAGTAACCTACTTAACGGCAGCAGAAAAAGATACGAGCCCTCCCAAGGTTTACAGAGAGTGCTGGAGTAAGTTCATATGCACAGGACATAGCGAAGGTTAAACCACCGCTAGACTCTGTGTGCGTGTGTGTGTGTGTGTGTGTGTGTGTGTGTGTGTGTGTGTGTGTGTGTGTGTGTGTGTGTATGCATGTGTGTGTACGTGTGATATTGAAACTAGATAATTTTGATAGTAAATTTATCGTTTTTTTAGTTTTGGAGGTGATATCGCCATGTATGTGTGTGTATGTATGTATGTATGTATGTATCTATGCACGAATCGAATTGCGTTATGTGGGCTTGTATGTGTTGAGAGAGAGAGAGAGAGAGAGAGAGAGACAGAGAGAGAGAGAGAGAGAGAGAGACTGACTGACAGACAAGCAGACAGACTGAGAGACAAGCGGACGGGCGGACAAACAGACAAACACAGACCAGGAAAGGAAAGGAAAGGAAAGAAAGAAAGAAAGAAAGAAAGAAATAAAGAAAGAAAGAAAGAGAGCATGAGAGAGGTGGAGAGAAAAAAGAAACAGACAAACAAATAAATAAAGACTAATGGTAAGAGAGAAAAGAATGCGAAAGAGGTTGAAAGAAGTAAGAGAGAGCGACAGAGAGGGCGGAGGGGAAGAATTACTGCGACAGAAACAAAAGAGACAGGTGGTTGGCTATTGAGATTTTGGTGTTCGCATATTTCACCCTGAGCAATTCTTGCAGAAAACGAACAGGCCATGGAGGTAATCGAACTAGTTTACAGACACGATTCGCCGATAATATTGCCATACCGCACACGTAGATTGTTCTTTAAAACAATACACACACACACACACACACACACACACACACACACATACATACATACATATATATATATAATCCTTTATATTGAACACTCAATATTTCATCTATTCAATAAGACATATTCCATATATTCAATATGACATTCAGTACTTTATTTCATAGTACCATCCATTTTTATTTTATATTATATATTGTATATTATATTATATATTGTATATTCCATATTCTATATCCCACATTGGTTTTGCAGGAATATAAATAAAACATAAAAAACAGACAGGGTTGGAACTCTTTTAAACAAAATAATATATTCCTCTATACACAATCATACAAAACCCCCTTTTTTTGTATTTATTTTTACTCGCATATATATATAAATATATATATATATATATATATACGCACAACACACGCGGGAGTGCTGAAAAGTTCCTGGTTTTGGGTAAAGTAAAAACGGGAGGATCAATTACTTATGATTTTATTCAGCATATTCCCCTCAGATTCACGCACTTATTGCAGCGGTCCTTCGGGTTTTCTAAGCCCTATGAAAAAGCTCGCAAGGTTGGGCCTCCAGCCAGGCCTTTCGCGACACCCTTAAAGCCAGGAACTTTTCAGCCCCATCCCCGTGTATATATATGTATATATATATATATATATATTTATATATATATATATATATATATATATATATATATATATATATATATATATATATATATATATATATATATATATATATGTGTCTGTGTGTGTGTGTGTGTGTGTGTGTGTGTGTGTAAATATATGTATGTATATATATATATATATATATATATATATATATATATATATATATATATACATATATATATACATCATACATAGATATATATACACACACCTACACACCTACGCGCACACACACACACAAACACACACATATAGTCCTAATATGAAAACAACCTCCTACTACATGTAGGCATACATAAAAATAAGGCATCAGCGTGTGCTCGCACACACACAGTCACACACACAGTAACACACACAGTCACACACACAGTAACACACACAGTCACACACACAGTAACACACACACTCGCTCACACTTCAAGAATGTGGTTAAGTAACAATGGAAATGTTTCGGATTGTGAAGTACGCAGAGATTGTCAACAATGTTAATAAGTGTGTGTGTGTGTGAATGTATATATATATATATATATATATATATATATATATATATATACATGTGTATGTGTACATATACAGTATACATTTAAATATATATACAATTACATATAGTACATATATACGTACATGTCTGTGTATGTATGCATGCACGAATGTATATATGTGCGTGTGTATGTGTGTGTGTGCGCGTGCATGTGTGTGTGTGTATACATATATTCAATATATATATATGCAAATATATAAAAAATATGTTTGTACATACACATGTGTATACTGTATATAATATGCATATATAGATATAGATATACACTTCAAAATATGTACTTGTAGGTATGTATATATCTGTGTTTGTGTATATGAATATTTATATGAGTGTATGTATATGTTTCTATATATATGTTTATATACATACATGTGAATGTGTACATATGTTTGTGTATGTATATATATATATATATATATATATATATATATATATATATATATATATATATAATACAAATGATATATGAGCATATGCATGTATACATACATATATATACATGTTTATATACATACATATGTGAACTTGTGCATGTATGTGTATGTATATCTGTATATATATATGTGTGTGTGTATGTGTGTGTGTACATACACATACACGAATGTGTGTAATACACACACACACACATTCATACATATATACACACATACATTTATACATACAAATGTACCTAGATACACTTATGAATAAATACATAAACACACTCAGACACACACACGCACACACGTATACATATATACAAATATCGAAAATGAAAAATATTGTCCTCTAATCTTTACCTCTGTCCTCTCTGGTAACTGTATTGAAAGCCAGCTCTGTGTTTTGTTTTGTGTTGTTTGTCTCCTACCTGTATTTGAGACGATTCTGCCACTATAACAGACCTTACGTTGCACCAGAAGCTACTTCTAAGAGAGGAATGATTTAAGATAGTAAGCAAGTAACAAAAAGAAGAAGAAAACCCGAATAATAAATAAATGTAAGGGCGTACTTCTTCTAAGAATAACCTTGGTAATTTAATACTTACACTCCTTACCTTTTATTATTATTATTATTATCATTGTTAATAGTAGTAGTAGTAGTAGTATTTTTCTCTTGCCACTTATTAGTTCTTGTATGTGCTATTTATTCTTGTATTTCTTACCAGTGCTACCCCTAAACGTTTCTTGGGAGCAAAGCGAGAAGGCACGGATATGCAAGTGTGAGAGAAGAGGATGACAGACAGTCAGTGAGAGAAAGAGTGTGTGTGTGTGTAAGCGAAGCTAGATGCAATCTTGGTAGAGCGAGAAAGAATTCACTATTTCGATATTTGAAGAAGTATGATCTTTAGAGATTGTGATTTAGTTGCATGTATATGAGCATGCGTATGGACGTACTGTTGCTATTGTTTCCGATGTTTCTGACTCTGCGATTACATCCATCCATCCATCCATCCATCCATCCATCCATACATACATACTACATACATACATACATACATACATACATATATGCATGTGTGTATAAATATATGTATATTCTTTTATTCTTT
>NC_142933.1:38951146-38978646 GCF_046866305.1 Octopus bimaculoides | reverse complement strand
TCGTTCTCTCCCCGCCTCATCTATCTATCTATCTATCTATCTATCTATCTATCTATCTATCTATCTATCTGTCTATCTATCTATCTTGAGTGTGTTTATGTCAATAGGGTTCAACTAATAAATTGTAATGTCTCTATCCCCACCGCTTTCTCTCTTTCTTTTTCTCTCTCTCTCTCTCTTCCACTCTGTCTTTCTTTTTATCGTTATGTGTATATTTCTGCGCACTAGTGTGTGTATATGCGTGTGTGTGTGTGCTTGCGTGCGCGTGTGTGCATACGTGTGTGTGCGAGCGCGTGCGAGCGCGTGCGAGCGCGTGCGCGCGTGCATGTCTGCTTCTAGCACACAAAACCACTATCGCTAGAACAGACTTGAGTATCCTGTCAACCGTGCCAATTTATCAGCGTCCAATCAGCCGCGCCCAGCCTCATTCTGATTTGATGGGTAGCCGTTGTTTCTCATGCATAAAGAGGTGCTGCAATCACATAAGTTTCATAAACATTCAGCAGAACGCTTTATGTGAATATCTCTTTGTGACCCCACTGGAGTTTCTGTCTTACCAAAAGCCATATTAGCTGCCTCAGTTTTTTTCACCGAGCTTCCTTGTTCGCAGCCGCAGACAGCTTCGTACCATGTACAAATATTGATTGTTCATGATAAAAATTACAAAAGCCAGATGGAGCGCCACTAAAATGAGATTCTTTTAAAATGAGTTCTGTCTTAGAGCAAAAATGCGAAAACCCATTTCTGAAATTCCACTGGCCACTTTTTGAATGAGCGTTCAGTACGAAATAGATTTTTAGTTACTGTAGCAAATGACTTGATTGCCGCAATTAATAAAACAAAAACAACCTACGCCTAAACACGCACACACACATAAACAACACACACACACACACACGCACATATACACACATACACATACGTACGCACACGCGCACACATACACACACATACATGCACACACACACACGCACACACGCACACACACATAAACAACACACACACATGCACACATACACACACACGCACACACACACACACACACATACACACACACACACAGACCTGTACGTAACTCTAGTTCCTGTACACTTAAAAGAAGTAGACATGTGGCGGTCGCACCTGTACAAATACGAAAATGCATGGATCTCACAGCATATTCACCGCATGCAGATTGTGTATATGTGCACGTAGGGGGGGGGGGGGGTACCCAAAAGAAACCGGAATTTTTGCAATATTATTTTATTCACTTAGTTTTACATGTTTACACTTTTATCGCCTTCAAAATATTCTCCGTTTGAAGCAATACATCGGTCCAGACGTGTTTTCCAGTGCTCGAAGCAGTCGTTGAACTCTAGCAAAGTGATACCTTTTAAACCTTTCTCGTTTTTTTTTTTTGTGTGTTTTGTTTTGCTTTGCTTTGCTTCTTTTTTTCACCTCTTCCACATCTGCAAATTCCGTAGCGCCAGCTTTCGTCACCAGTGATGACCTTCGGAAAACAGTCCGGATCAACTTCCAGCTGTTCTTTCAGTTTACGACACGCATTCAGTCGTCACTGCTTTTGATCTTCCGTGAGCAAGCGAGGCACATATTTTGCTGCAACTCTTTTCATTCGCAATTTTTCGCTCAAAATTCGTTGGCTAGAGCTCCAGGACACACCAGTCATATCAATAGGTTCGTCAATTGCTCGGCGACGGTCTTCCAAGAACAGTTCATGAATTTTCTTAATATTTTCATTCGTTCAGAAGTTCGACGGTTGCCCTGAATGAGGTGGGTCTTCAAGCAACAGGTGACCATTCCTAAAGCATGAAAACCATGGCAGCGTCTTTGTAAGCTGTTTGAAGCATAACAACTGTTTCGGCCTCCGTTTTTCCGCAGCAGGAAACAGAATATCACGGAAACATATGACAGACGCACCACGTGACAGTACGACTTCACTTGACAACGCCAGCCGGTAAACTGATACTTGAGGGTCGCATCAAGTGGCTTCTAGCAGCAGAAGGCTGAGCTACAAAGAGCTTGTTCCACAGAGAACCTTTCCAGTTACTTTTGGGTACCTCCTCGTATATATGTGTAGAACTAGACAGACTTAAATCCATGTGTATGTGTTTGCACTACTATCTGTTTATATATGCGCGTGTGTATCTGTGTGAGTGTGTATTTGTGTGTGTGTGCGCGCGTGCTTGTGTGTGTACATATTCATCCATGTGCCTAAGTGAGCATAACTATGAATGCGTACGCCTAAATATATTTGCATGCCCGTGTGATATTTCACTCCTCGGAACATACATGTGTATATGCTTGCGTGTGTGCAAGTGAATATGTTTTTAATGTAGGAGTGTATGTGTGTGTATACATATTTCTACACTTCGATTGCTGTATGTGTATCCACACCCATTAAACTCATATGTGTCAATCTGTTCAGAGGTATTCCTGATAATGCATAAACATCGTTATTCGCAGTGATTTCACTTTGGTTCTTAACAAAGATTTCGTCATTAAATATTTAAAACCTTAACTTACTATTCTTTTATTCTTTAACACGTGTCAGTCATTGACTGCGACCATACTGAAGCATGGCCTTAAAGAGTTTTAGTCAAAGAAACCGGCCCCAGGACTTATTCTTTGTAAGCCTAGTACTTATTCTGTCAGTTGCTTTTGCCGAACCGCTATGTTACGAGGACGTAAACATACCAACATCGATTGTCAGGTGACGGCGGGGGGATAAACACAGACACAAAGACACTCACATAATATATATATATATATATATATATATATATATATATATATATATATATATATATATATATATATATATATATATATATATATATATATATATATATATATATATATATATATATTATATTATATTATATTATATTATATTATATATTATATATTATATACGACGGGCTTCTTTCAGTTTCCGTCTACCAAATCCACTCACAAGGCTTATAGTAGAAGACATTTGCGCAAGGTCCCACTGAGGGCACTGAGCCCGGAACCATGTGGTTGGGAAGCAAGCTTCTTACCACGCAGCCACGTGACAACTAAAGTAAGATCCTTGAGTCGTGGCCAAATGCTTGAACGTTTTATTGGGTGTTTATAAACGAAATCAGATAATGTTTAGATATGAAAAGAATAGAGCATAATTTTCTTCCAATGAATCAGTTTACTTGGCTCAGTAAATTAATGTTTATCACAGGCTTTTCATTGTTTTATTGCAAACTTAATATTCAACTGGAAGATTTGGGGAAGCCTCCTGTCGTGGCGTTTGGCTTCATCAAGTGTTTTCAGAATAAACTCGTAAACTCAGCATATTTCAACATGATTTAGAGTGTAAAATCTTCAAGGACGTTTCAAGGGGGAATAACTCTGTTATGTTCTTAAGAAACTAGGCGCAGATATGGCTGTTTAGTTAAGAAGCTCGCTTTGCAAACATATGGTTTCGGGTTCAGTCCCACGATACAACACCTTAGACAAGTGTCTTTTGATATAGCCCCGGGCCGACCACTGTCCTGTGAGTAAGTTTGGTAAACGGAAACTGTGCGAAAGTCAATCATATATATGAGTGTGTCTGTGTGTGTGTGTGTGTGTGTGTGTGTGTGTGTGTGTGTGTGTGTGTGTGTGTGTTCGCGTGCGCGTCCTTTTGTTTGTCCCCCTGCCACAGCTTGACAGCCGGAGTTAGTTTGTTTACGTCCCCGTAACACTAGTAGTTTGACAAAAGAGACCGATAGAATAAACACCAGAGTTTTAAAAAAAGTACTGGAGAAGATTTGTTCAAGACGGTGCCCCAATATGGTTGTAATCCAGTAACTGAAACAAGCAAAAGATAAAAGAGAAACCAGCAGTAAACAAAAATTTGAAAAACCGCGAAACCGTTTTAAGGGCCGAAACTGAAGAGCGACCTTCAAGATTCGGGGAATCCAGAGTTTAAGGAAGACAATACAATTTATAAAATAACCTGATGAAGCAGATCTTTTTTTTTTTTAATTTTTGTTTGCCTCAGTCTATGAACTGCGGCCATGCTGGAGCAGCACCTTCAACGGTTCGGTCGAAAAATTCACCCTCAAGTGCTTACTTTTAAACCTGATACTTATTCTATTGATCGCTTTTTGCCGAACAGGTAAGTTACGAGTACGAAAACAAAATGATACCGGTTGTCTAGCAATGATGGTTGACAAAAACAAACAAAACTCACTTACACACACACAGACACACCACGACGTACACGGAAACATACACACGTATGTATGTATGCATATGTATGTGTGTGTGTATATATATATATATATGTGTGTGTGTGTGTGCGTGTGTGTGTGTGTGTGTGTGTGTGTGTATGTGTGTGTGTAGTCAGGAAATACTGTTTTAGTTCTTTAAAGCTTACAAGAGGTTCAACTTTGCATCTAGAACCTGGGGTGAGTTTTTGAAACACATTATTTAAAAAAAAGTACATCACATATGCCATCAAATACAGTATATCAGAGGGTTGGCAACAGGAAAGGCACCTGGCAGTAAAACACTGACTCAATGCAACTTAAATCAGTATATAAAATGTGGAAGTAAAACAATAATGATGATGATAATGATAATATGTTTTACAAGTTTACTATTAAATTAAACCTCAGGATAAACTTTTTGTTTCTTTAATGCTATTGTTGTTTGGCCCAAGGTCAGCTCTAATGGTGTAGACAGAGCTATGATCAAAGATATTTCAACGATGATGATGCCAGTTTTTACTCTGGTTTAGTGCACCTAGGACAATATAATGTATCCTTCCAGAGGTTTGTAAGATGGTAAGGAGTAATTTTTACCTAGATTTGGTTGTTATCGCTTGCTGGATGAACCGCCATGTATAGACCCTTTTGTTATAGTAGAGTTGTTGTTGTTGTGTGTGTGCTTGTGTGTGTGTGTGTGTGTGTGTGTATCTGTGTGTGTGTCTCTGTGTGTGTGTCTGTGTGTCTGTGTGTGTGTCTGTGTGTGTGTGTCTATGTGTGTGTCTGTGTGTGAGTGTCTGTGTGTTTATAGGCGATGGGCTTCTTTCAACCAAATCTACTTACAAGGTTCTGGTCGGCCCGGAACTCTAGTGGAAATCACTTGCTCAAGGTACCAAGCAATAGGACTGAACCGATCACCACACAGATGGGAAGCAAACTTCTTACCACACAGCTACGCCCTGCGCTTACAACCACCTTTGCGCCTATATCACAGATCTGAAATAAAGAAGTGTTTGAGCGATAATATTTTAGAGAACAAAAAATTGAGTTGCTTTCTTATCCAGTTCTATTTAGAAACGAAAATTTATGAAAGAACTGTTTTAAACAACATTGAGTATGAACGCGTAGAAGTGTTCATGAATAAACATTAAAACTTTGAACTTCTGTGAATGTGGAATTGCATTCCTATTCCCGTTTCCGAACATTTTGGTGCTCTTAAAATTCTAGCGAAAGCATTCCTAATCATTTTCTCATCAACGTATTCATGTGAAGGATTGTTCTCGAAAATAAACAGCATAGGAAAAAACATACGAAGAAAAGAAACAGAATGAACGATTAATTGGGTGCTGCCTACTGAGCATTAAGATAAACACGTTATTTCCTTCCCAGAAAACAAGCATCTTCTGGAAGTCAGCAATAAAAATGCCATTAAGGTTAAGGTAAACTTTAAAAATTTCATTATCCATCTTTCATAATTAAATTTTGAAATTTCAAGTTTCATTGTATTAACGTAGTAGTTTTATAGATATATTTAGAAAAATAGGCCGCTTAAGTATTAGCTAACACCTAAGGCCAAAATACATGTGAAGTGGCATTCCAATAACAGGGTTATTAAAAATATTAAAATTTCAATAATCCTGACTAAAATCGTTCGGTATCAGACAGACAGACAGACATATAGATAGATAGATAGATAGATAGATAGATAGATAGATAGATAGATAGATAGATAGATAGATAGATAGATAGATGGACGGGACGAACAGGACGGACGGAGAGACAGAGATATGTGTGCATCTGTGTGTATGTATGTATGTATGTATGCGCTTGTGCATGCGTGTATATATTACATATGCATTTGTGCGTATGTAAGTTGTTAAGTAGGTGTGTATGTTTGTGTGTGCATACACACGAGCGGCGAGCGGCAGAAACGTTAGCACGCCGGGCGAAATGCTTAGCGGTATTTCGTCTGCCGCTATGTTCTGAGTTCAAATTCCGCTGAGGTCGACTTTGCCTTTCATCCTTTCAGGGTCGATTAAATAAGTACCAGTTACGCACTGGGGTCGATGTAATCGACTTAATCCGTTTGTCTGTCCTTGTTTGTCCCTTCTGTGTGTAGCCCCTTGTGGGTAGTAAAGAAATAACACACGAGTATTTATATGAAGACTTCGAACGGCCAACCACAAGAACGACAAGGTTGCCGAAGTTAGTAATATTTGGCTTCATAGTAAAATTACTAAAGCTTCTATGAAATTTATTTAATTGTTTTAATTTACGTGCTGCATGCTCAGCAAAATATTTTCAGTTTTATCGTCTCCATTACATGAAATTTTACCTTGTTGCAAAGTTTTACGAGAATGTGCTTCAATTCTAATGTTTGAATGCGTTTTATAAGAGTTAATCGCACAAGCCTAAAATAGTTTCAAATGATATTGATTCGCGGCCATGATTTCTTAAGTTGTCACTCTTAAGTGTCGGTATTCATTTTCCATTTGTGCTTTGCTTAATTGTCATAATTTTATTTAAGTCATAGTATAATATAATTTCTAATTTATAATATAATTTATATTTACCTTAATATAATGGTTGAGAAAAGGAACGATAATAATAACGTTAGAAAGTAGGCCTCCATGAATCTTGCTACGAACAGAAACGTCATTGCGACAAAAGTAATTTAATTCTTAGTTTAGATGTTTTAGACGACGTTCGAAAAACTTGAATAAGACATTGTTGTAAAATCTGCCGTTGTGACTTATCTAGGAGTGTTACTATCGACAGTGAGGAATACTTTAAATGATATTAAAGAAAGTGCCCAGACCTCTCAAGTGTTTGATTCCTTACAGCCGTCTGCTTTATATAATATATCCTATGCGGCTGTCACTGAACTGAAAACGAATGCGTTTGTGGAAAAGCACGAGCTCCTTTTTGCATATTTCAATTTAAATTATCTTGCATTGTTTTTACTTAATGCATGCTCTGATTCTGAAATTGCTGGAGAAATCAAAAACTGGATGTACAAAAGGAGCGGTAATTTTTCGTTATATAATTGGAGAGGAACACTTCGAAATTCTTATAACATTCGTAAAGAATATAAGAATATACAGAATATTAGATTTCCATTCACTATTGATGAAAATACAAATATGCATCCAAAAACAATTCATTCTAACAGTTAGATAATATGGTAGCCATATTAAAGAAAAATATGTTAACAAAGCTTTAACTCTTTTGGAAAGTCAATTACTTTACAGCTGAGGGCATTTACAATTCTGCAGTAATTTTTTCTACTAAACATAGCAACCTATTTAAAAGTACGACAGGCTGTCCAAGTGAAAATGCAAGCGTAATGTTGAGTTCAAAAAGTAGTGTTCAAAGTCTTCTGAAGTACGATATCTTTTTATACAACATTGTTTTACGTGCATCCTATACATGTTTTGAACTTCCAATTTCATTAAAAGAGCTAACTAGAACGATTTGTTTATATTTATTAATCAAACCGCAAAGGCGGTGGCCTGGCAGAATCGTTAGTAGAGCCAGGTAAAATGCTGAGTGTCATTTCGTCCGTCTTCTTGTTCTGAGTTCAAGTTCTGCCGAAGTTGACTTTGCTTCTCATCCTTTCTGTGTCGATAAAATAAGCACCAGATGAACACTGGAGTTGATCTAATCGACTTACCCCATCCCCTAAAATTGCTGGCCTTTTACCAAAGTTTGAAGTCTAATTTATCAAGCAACAAAAAATAGATTATTTGAATAAGCAGGATTTGAGGACGTTATCGGAACTGGTCGTAAACAGGTTTTATGATAGTTGTACTCAATAGTTAACACTTCAGTGAATGGGTGAAAAATTACTAAATCAATGGCAAGCATTTCGCCATATTTTTACTCAGTGGAATTATATAAAATTACTTTAATAGCTACAACACTAGAAGCTAGCTGTAAAACTTCTGGTATCTACAATACTAGAGGGTCAACAGAAGCCAATTATAAAAAATCTACATTTACAACTTTTATTCAACCATACATAAATAAAATAGATTTAGAATTTCAAGCTGAGAGATTCATAATTTGCAGGTTACGTAACTCCATTAATAGTAGCATAAAAGGTAGTCTGCTTAATTTGATTAAAATAGAAATACTAAAAGTTGCAATATTAACATCAGTATTTCTTCATATCACCTTTCCTCAAGTAAAATATATCGTGGAATAAGAACTAAAAGTATCTTTCTAGAATATTCTTCAAAAATCTAAACTAAAGAACACAAATAATATCAGTTTAAGTTACTGAATTGTTGTTAAAGCAAGCAAGGTGTAAACGTTTTGCATTCTGTAGTATGTTCACTAATTCATAATTATTTGAAAACCCAAATCCAGAAAATGGATGCTGGTACCAAACTAAATCAGTTCTCAGGTGGCACCCTTTTCTTGGAAAACACCAGTGCAGTGGATAGGCGTAAACCTACCTGAAAAGGAAAAACTGCCAGTCAGAAGTAAACAGGAAAAAAAACTTTGTTCAGGCCTGCGCCTAGAAATACAGATCTGACAAGCGGAAGTCCCTGTGTAATAGCATTCGAAGGACGGAATGAAAGGATTAGGCGTCGGTGTTTGGACGTTGGCGATTTAGTTCAGTTAACTGTATGTTGAAGTTGTTTTAGCGACAGTAATTTTTGGTACTGGAGGCAAACACACTCATACACTTGCACAGAAATATATACATACAGTGAGAGAGGGGGGATGAAGAGAGAGACTTTACAAGTTATTAACTGAATACGATTGACATAAATATCTTATTTTCCTCATATATACAACAGAAATATGCTCACACGCATAAACAGAAAGAAAGAAAGAAAGAGATGTGGCAGTAAACGACAGAAGCATTAAACGAGAAAAACATTAAAACGTCTAATGTCAAACAAGTCAGCATCAAATCAGTGATGTCAAACAGGCGGCACCATAACGGTTGTGCTAAAATGTTTCAACACTCTTTGAAACGATTGTTAGGCAGCGATTCTTTCTTGATCCTTAGCCAATTCCGAGAGGGAGAGAAAGAAAGATCAGTTGTAGTATTAAAGAGCTTTAGTACTTAAGAGGAGTGAAAAAGTTAGATCGCAGAGAATCGGAACAAATATCGCGGAGCATTTTGTCCGACGCTCAAACGACTCTCGCTACCAATTCGTGGAGTGTGTGTGTAGATGCCTGCACACACAAACACACACACACACACACAAACACACACACACATACATACATACATACATACATACATACATGCATACATACGCACATCTATGTATATGCGTGTATGCATGTGTACGTGAGTGTGCATGTGTGGGGGGTTGTGTATATGCACGTACTGTATGTGTACATGTTTATGAGTGCACCTGTGTGCATATCAAGGATGTGCCGCCTGGGTAGGCAAGGTAGGTAGTGCATACTCTGAATGAAATAGACTTATAGTAACAGTTTCCTTTAATGGCAAAATATGCACCTAATTCAATAAAATTATGAAGGTTACTTCGATTACTACGCATAAAATACAAAATATTTTATTGTTCTGTAGACATATTTTATTGTTAAGTAGGCATAATTCGCCCCTGCCTTTCAATCTCAGTATTAAAGCTACGCATAATACTGCTGTAGTACACGTGCTGCATACATTCCTACAACGACGTTTTCTTTACGCGCTATAAAGGCAGAAGTAAATCTGCCTCCAACTCAGTCGTGCGCCTGTGTTTCGCTTATTTGCTTGCGTGTTTTACTATATAAACGTCACTAACTGCTTATCCTGAGTAATTACTCGTGGCACGTGCCTGGTGCCTATGTATGTGTGCATTTGTATGTGTGCATTTGTATGTGTGCACACGTGTTTGTGTGCATATGTATGTGTGCATACGTGTGTTTGTGTGCGCGTGTCTGTATGTGTGTGCGCATGTATATGTGCATGTTCGCGTTAGAGTGCCCATGTGTATGTATGTGTGTATGTATTATGAGTGTGTACGTGCGCAGGCGGTGTGTGTACTTGTGTATCCACGTATGCATGTATTTGTGTATATGAATATGCGTATGTATTAATAGATGTGTGGACACACACGCGCTGTGTGTGTCTCTGTGCCTGAGTACGCATGCATGTGTGTGCGCGTGTGTGTGTGTGTGTATGTGTGAGTGTTGTCATCACCAGCACGGAAAAAAAGTACATTCAGATTTCATTAGGGAAGTTTCTAATGAACCGGCGAGATCTTATCAATAGATTAATAGATAGGGCCTCGTGAAACCTAACCAGTTCCCATCGCAACTAGACATTATATACGCAATCATTTCTCGGGAAAATATCTAGAGATTTCAGGAATCACAATATTAAGACAATATTAAGTTCATTTGGGAAAACTAATTCCTTACTTGATAAAACACCCATTATTCTGACAAGAGATCGAAGAGCGATATTTGTGTCATAAAACAGTATATTTTATGATGGAACGTTTTCGCCGATATTTTTGTGTTTTGGTTATTATTTATTTTTTTTACTTCTGTTTTTTTTGGGGTTTTTTTGGTACCAAATTCAATTTGTCGGATCGGTGGTTGGCTTGGAAACATTACAAATTAATTAAAAGCTTATTCTTTTGTTATTTTTTTAATTATTTTGTTTTAGTTCATAGTTTCTTGTTTTGGTTTTACATTTCATTATTTGGGTTGTTTTCTATTTGCTTTTGTTTTTTGCTGTGACGTTGATGCCTGCTGTTTGGATGAGTAGCAGTAGCGGCAGCAGCATTAGTAGCAATAGTAGTAGTAGTAGTAGTAGTAGTAGTTGTTGTTGTTGTTGTTGTTGTTGTTTTCGTTGTTTTCGTTGTTGTTGCTATTGTTAACCCTTTGTGTTTTCAGGCATAATGCATCTAGCACTCCATCATTTAATATATCCTTTCTTTTCCAAGTCGGTTTGGCCTAATTTGAAGGAATATTTAGCTATTATTTCTAGCAAATAGAGCAATCACATAAAGGTTTCGTCATTGGCTCGAATGGTATTTGTTGCTGTGGTTTCGTCCTGGTTCAGCTCCAATTCCTTACTTGATGAAACACCCATTATTCTCACAAGACTCATGTGGGCCGGTGTCCCGATTTCATGACGTATAAATTCCCCACCCACCGGTTCGTCGCAGGATTACTCATTTTTGCCAGCTTAGTGGGCTGGAGCAACGTGAAATTAAGTGTTTTGCTCAAGAACACAACGCGTTGTCCTGTACAGGAATCGAAACCACAATCTTACGACCATGATTCCAACACCCTAACCACCAAGCCACGCGCCTCCACCTCCATTCTGATAAAGTAGATATATGATTAAAAGGCATTCCAGCCGGGACCATCCCGTCTTACTTTACTTTTCAGACACAGTCCACCTAAAATTACAGTATTTAGTGGAACAGTTGAGTATCCAGAGTATGTGTGTCATCCGGGGAAAGCTCTTGAATTTGCCTCTCTCCACCACGTCCCCCATACATGCTTAATCAAAATGCCGTTCCGTAAAAACATCACTCAATATAGATGTCCCTTCCTCGCTCCTCTCCCAATTACGCTGCTTACTGCAGTAAGGTTTTCTTTTGAAGATGCTATGATGCGATTTGTGGTAGTTTTGGTTATTTCTATTTCTAGCAACTCGACTTTCTGAATGGCACGCTTAGCGAAAAATGTCGATAGAATTTGAAAACGGTGTAAGGTTGAAGCACTTGATTCAGCTATGGGCAAACTGCGGCCTGTTAGACTTCCTGAATAGCACACCTAGCGAAAAATTGCCTTAAATCTTTTTTTAATAGTACAGACCACCTGATGAGGAGACATGTTTCGTGCGGCCTGCCTCTCGAAAAAGTTGCCCATGTCTAATATGAATCAATGATTTTTGCTATCGATCTTCGGCTTGATTTCTAACGTAGACGACACAAGCTCACGTATTTGGCTGAGAAAGCGTACTGTCGGTTTATTTGATACTAAGCTATGGCAGTTATTTCATATTATAATATAATATAATATAATATGATATAATATAATATAATAATATAATATATTTCATTATATTATTAGAAGCATGACAGGTAAAGTCTGACTCTGATAGAACTTAAACATAAAGACCCGTAACTTAATACTGCAAGCATTTTATCTGACAACCGACCATCCACGTGATAATCCGGTTTCCAAGAAACAGTAGCAAAATCTTCTTAAAATTTCGCCACACTTCCGCCTTAAAAAAGAAAAACGAGTAATACATTGGACAATGTAATCTTAGATATACAGACAAAAAAGAAAAAAAAACAGTCATGCTTGGAATACCTCCGATGAAAGGTTTGCCCAGTATTGACTTTTAACCCAGTGTTAATCCTGTGTCTGTCATGTGTATTGCATGTAATACACCGGACATATTTCCCTGGTGCCTTTGCATCCTATATTATACACATTCACCATTTTTTAAAGAACCAGAGTAGCTTGGGACTTATGACAGTAAAGCCTTATATTACTCGGAACATATGAAACAAGAACTAACTATAAGTCTGAAAACAAGAATGAGCATTTATGACAAACTTATTAGAATGTATTAAACAAGCAAAGTGTAAACAGTGTATTGGGGAAAATAGCTAGTCGCAGACATTTGCTGCTGTTCCAGGCTGGACTCCTAGTCTGAAATTTTAGATGGCAGATTCTGTCATGCATTAAAAGCTGCTGCACTCTCTTCGTAACAAAGTTAATTCCCAATAGGTCAGTGGGTAGATTATCAAATGATGTTTAGTATAATAAGTTTGATATATTCAGTATATTTATTTATATAATGGATGAAAGTTTTATATAGAAATTATAAGTAAGTATTGGATAAATTGGTGCCAGCGTCTGCAGTTATACATATAATATAAAGTAAAAACTTTTGGTTGAAAATAAAGTAAAATAAACGTTAATATATGAGGAAGAAGCGCTATGGAAGTGACTGATGTTTCATTGATTACCATTGCTAGATTCAGTTTCTCTCGTGGTCAAGGATTCGTAATTGATGAGCCTTGTTATACTGACTTGTCCCAAATACATTGAGGGGAGAGTGTTTAGCGGTACCCCCAACGATACAGGGATACACTACTGCCCTTGACTGGACCCTGCACAATTTAGCTTGTTAGAGGACACAAATTCGTAGTTGAATAAGGTGGATAGATAGCTAGATAGCAATATGCATAGTCGGCTGGCTGGCTGACTGACTGGCTGGTTGGCTGGCTGGCTGGCTGGCTGGCTGGATGGATGGATGGATGGATGGATGGATGGATGGATGGATGGATGGATGGATGGAGCTGGTTGATGGATGATTTGATAAATTAATGGTGAATGGCTAGTTGGATACGAAGTAATGAAATTACAGAAAAGTTTTTCAAGAATATGCATATGCCAAGATTATTTTGACGAAACACAAGACCATTTTCTTTAAGAAAAGTAAAAGGATACAATTTCCCAAAGTTAATGCATGACACTGCATCCTCTCTCTCTCTCTCTTTTTTTTTTCTCCAACTTTTTGTATAGCTAGATAACATAACACGAGAAGTAGGCAGCGAACTGGCAGGGTCGTTAAAGCGTCGGGTAGGTTGCCTAACAGAATTCATTCTAGCTCTCTACGCACTGAGCTCAAATACCCAGAATGAGATGACTGGGTGCGGCTTCTTTGTCGCTGGCGAATTAGCAAAGTTGACTGGACACTGAACTTGTTTTAGCGACAGTTATTTTTGGTACTGGAGGCAAACGCGTGCACAGTAGAGAGTATGCATGAGAGAGGGAGAGAGAGAGAGAGAGAGAGAGAGAGAGAGAGAGAGAGAGAGAGATTACAATTTATCAGTTGAACATGATTGGCATAACACTTTCCCTCTCCTCATGCACATAGTGGGAAATATGCTAACACACATAAATAAAGGAGAGGGAATAGAGGGAGAGAGGGAGAGCAATTACAATTTATTAATTGAACATGATCGACATAACACTTTTCCTCTCCTCAAAAACACAATAAAGAGAAATATGCTCGCATATGATCACAACAGAGAGAAAGAGCGAGTAGGATGGAAAGTGCAAGTAAAACATTGAAACAAAAGAAGCATTAAAATGTCTACTGTGAAATAAGTGAGCGTCGAATCAGCGACGCCAAATAAGTAAGGCCAAAAGGACTGCGTTAAAACATTTCACGCCCTCAAACCTCAACGGGGTCAGCTTTCTCTTTCATCTTTTCGAGGTCGTAAAACAAAGTACTCATCATTTCCGCCATTGCTACTTCAACTGCTCAAAGCAGCAAAAGATCGCTCATAATTTAAAACGACGAAATATCCACCACCGAGATAAAACTTCAGTACATTCATTTATTGATATACTTCAGTTTACATATAAAAGATATTACATGAAGAAAAAGAATTATCAAGGAAAAGAATTATAGGTATTTCTCGTGTTTAATTTCCTTATGGCTGTGTGGTAAGAAGCTTGTTTCTCAACCACATGGTTCTAAGTTCAGTCCAACTGCGTAACACCTTAGATAAGTGTCTTTTACTATAGACCCCGGCCGACAAAAGCCCTGTGAGTGGGTTTGGTAGATGGAATCTGAAAGAAGCTCATTGTACATGTGTGTGAGAGAGAGAGAGAGGAAGAGTGTGTGTGTGAAAGAGAGAGAGAGATAGTATGTGTGTGTGTGTGTGTGAAAGAGAGAGAGAGATAGATAGTGTGTGTGTGTGTGTGTGTGTGTGCGTGTGTGTGTGTGTGTGTGTGCGTGCGTGTGTTTACGTTTGCTTGTGTTTGTCCCCACCATCGCTTGACAACAGGTGCTGGTTTGTTTATGTCCCTTAACTTAGTGGTTTGGCAAAAGACACCAATAGAATGAGTACCAGACCAAAAAATAAGTACGACTAAAACCATTCAAGGCAGTGCTCCAGCATAGCCGCAGCCCAGCTTCTGAAATAAACAAATGATAAGAGATAAAATGATAAGAGATAAAACATAGAAATTGGAAAATGCCCACAAGTTTGGCGTAATCTTTAAGTTCAAATAAAGTTTATCTTGAACCAAAACGATTTTAACAGAGCCGTGATTATTAAGCCTAACATACGGATTCTCTGTCAGCGTCGACGATGACCACTCAGTTGTTCAACCAACTAAATTCTCATTCGTGAAGTTGACCTGTAGGTAACAGTGTATTCAACAGCTCGTGTACTTTCAGATCGAATCAGCAAGAAAAGTCTGGACCATACTAAGGGAAGAAGAAGAAGAAGAAGAAGAAGAAGAAGAAGAAGAAGAAGAAGAAGAAGAAGAAGAAGAAGAAGAAGAAGAAGAAGAAGAAGAAGAAGAAGAAGAAGAAGAAGAAGAAGAAGATACATGTACTGGTTTGATATTTTATTTAATGACTGAAAGAATGAAAGGTAAAACTAACGTTACTATGATTCGAACTCATAACACAGACATCTGGAATAGATATTCTTTTCTACTCAGGCACAAGGCTTGACATCTGGAATAACTATTGTAGGGTATTCTATGTTACGCTCTTCACCGTCTTACTCATGCAAATACGAAGGAATAAAACTACCTAGAATTATCGCTTAGAAGCCCAGATACTTTTTTCCTTTTCGTTATTCTCCCCCCGACACCACCCCACCCTGTCCACCCTTCATCCTGATTGAACAAACAAATGAAGCAAGACTATCTTTGCAAATATGTTAACTCTGTCAGGTTTCGTGCTATAACACGAAACTATTGGTCCTTGAGTAATTGATGTAGCTGCACTGCAATAAATAAAATGACATGGGTATATTAGTTTGACGATCAGGAAAAATGGAAAAGTCTTTGACGTTTCGAGCCTACGCTCTTTGCAAGAAAGGAATGGGGAAAAAATGAAAAGAGAGAGAGTAAAAACGTGTCGGGATTAATAGTTCCACATATATATAAATGTATGTATGTATGTATGTATGTATGTATGCGTGAAGGTGTGTATGTATGTATGTATGTTTTATTGTTTAAGTTTTTAAGCCATTGAATTATGGCCTCATTGGGGCGCCGTCATCTTAAAGGGTGTTAGCCACTTTTATCGACACCAGAAACTAGTCTGGTAACCATTTTATCAATCTCTATTTACCTAACGGCTAAATTCACCTACTAATTTACATCCCTATAAGGATATACTATTTTTTACCCAGAATTCATAAACAAAGATATTCATGCATAGATAGATAGATAAACAGACAGACAGACAGACAGACAGACAGACAGACAGACAGATAGGCAGGCAGAGATAGATAGATAGATAAATAGATAGATAGATAGATAGATAGATAGATAGATAGATAGATAGATAGATAGGTTTGTGTGCTGCTTCCGTCCTCCAGATTTCATTCAATAAGCATGTGTCAACTCCAATACACAGAATAAAAAAATGCATGTTCAAGGTGCCACGTGGCTGTGAACCGAACTACTAAACCACCCAGTCACACCTATATATACGCACGCACACACACACACACTAACACAGAGTTCTTGCCCACCATCCTTTACACGTTACTCGCACTGTACTGTTCCAGTTTAGAATGGTTTTAAGCTTTTTTTTAGGTTGTTGCTGTTGTTTTTTTAATTTACGTATCCAGAATCGTCATTCCATCATTTCAATTTCGGTTTATATATATATATATATATATATATATATATATATATATATATAAATACAGATATAGGGCAGGGAATTGCGAATTAGTTAATAACATTAATAATTAACAATTTTGCCAAGTAGTTCAGCATGAAAAAAACCTTTATCGGTAAAACCATTTATAATCATAAATATATAGGGGTCAGCATGAGTTGCTTCGCCAACATACTGAAAATTTAGAAATAGCAGTCAAAGAACTACTGATTCTAAACTATATTCTTAACCACGAAACGTCGTACATGATTAACTAAAGGCAGGTTTGTTTTAGTTTTCTCTTCTGTTTTTGTTCTATGTGTGCCATAAATATCGCCATCCGTTAGAGAAAAAATTGTAGAAAAAATTGGCAAAATTGTTAATTATTAATTTTATTAACTAATTTGCAATTCCCTGCCCTATATCTGTATTTATATTGATGTCTCCTATTGGATGGTTAAACTGCAACCTTTTTATGCAGGACTATTTGTGGCGCACATGGGATAAATTCTTCAGGTGAAATGAGGAACTCACTAGCCGATAAATTTGTGAATGCCTTTCCTCATGTGATTTTGATGTCGCATGGTCAAATACCCATGAGTATATGGCCATTTTCAGATTTATTGTACATCATGCTGATGAATGGAGAAGAATAGTTTTATATTCTTAACCACGAAACGTCGTACATGATTAACTAAAGGCAGGTTTGTTTTTGTTTTCTCTTCTGTTTTTGTTCTATGTGTGCCATAAATATCGCCATCCGTTAGAGAAAGATTGTAGTTTAGAATCAGTAGTTCTTTGACTGCTATTTCTAAATTTTCAGTATGTTGGTGAAGCAACTCATGCTGACCCCTATATATTTATGAGTATATATATATATATGTATGTATGTATGTATGTACGTATATAAATATATATATATATATATATATATATATATATATATATATATATATATATATATATACACACACACACTCTCTCTCTCTCTCTCACACACACACACACATACGTATGTGTGTGCATGTGTGTGTGCGCGCGCGCGCGTTACTTTCATTTCACTTTTTTGATAGTGATATAGTCCATGTTAATTAACGCTGGAATTAGATTTTTGTTGTTGTTGTTGTTGTTGTTGTTTTGTTATATTAACTGAATAGTTGAGTTTTGAATGTGATGAAATCAGTTTCTCTAGAAATGGAAATTGATATATTAAATCGACTTCAAAATAGGATGGAAAGATTTCAACAGAAACTGTAAAGCAATTTAATATAAACAAAGTAACTATTAGAACATGTAAAAAAAACACGAAGGAAACACTTAGAGCCAGTATAATTACTAGATCATCAATCAGTTTAAAACACACATCATACATATGTAGTAACATTATGGAGATGATGGACGAAGCTTTATTATTTTGGATAGAATACAAAACCCAATATTACAACTCATAAATGTGTGTGTGTGTGTGTGTGAGAGAGAGAGAGAGAGAGAGAGAGAGAGACGGGAGATAAATAAACGTATTTGCTTTCCTCATTTTAAGAAATAATTAGTTAGATTTTATCTTTGTCTGTTTTCTTTATTTAAAATGGTTTCTGATTTAGAAACCGTAGTTTTGAGAAAAGAGAGGTTTTGTCGATGAAATCGACTGCAATGCATGACTGATAAGATATTTCATCGAACCCAAATAATGAAAAAAAGTTTGAACTTGGAACGTAGGATCGGAACAAATATAGTAATGCCTTTTTCCGATGCTCTAATGATTTTTGCCGACCCGCCGACTTAATAATTATATCATTAATAGCACATCTCCCGCGTTTAACACGATTTCAATTTGTATGGTGACTCGTGGAACCAATCTACCAAAAGCCATTCGTCTACTCTTTCCGGAAGGGGAGGTAATTCCAATAAATCAAAACTTTCTCTTAAATAGTAATAATAAACACTTATTCGTCTTTGTTCTTCAAATACACGCCTCTGACTACTCAGAGATGATTTCCTTTACTCATTTTGTTAAATTTATGCAAATTATCTAGACTGTAAATAGCCAACATAACTTGCTCTTTGGCTGATGGATACGTTGACATGTCTCGTCAGATGAAGATGAACTATAATAACTGTTGTGTTAAAGATGCCTATTGAGGCAGAAGTACGTAACCATAGTTGAAGTTTTGTTGTCATACAACCAGTCTGTCTTTTCCTTAAAGGCATTTCAATTTTGAAGAAATTCTTTAAACTTGATACCTGTTGCTATCAAGCTACATCAGTGACTTAAGAACCTACAGTTTCACACGAAATGTTGATACTCTGGCACGAAACTATTAGCCTTTGAGCCATTGATATTGATTCACTGCCACAAATATGATAATGTATATATACGTGTGTGAATGCCTGTGTACACACGCACACACACGCACACGCACACAAACACACACACACACACACACATATGAAGGCTGGGGTGTGCTGGCACACATTAAGAAAAATGAGCTTTATTCAAATTTCAATTTATGTATGGACTTAGTTTTCTAAATAAAACTTAAAATTTAGCATATAGAAAATGAATTTTTTTTAATGCATTAAACAAAATATTGAATTAGAAAACAGATGTTTGTTGTGGATTAATACAGATGTTCTTCAGTGGGAAATATACCGAATGTATGTATGTATGTATGGATGGATGGATGTATATGTATATGTGTATATATATATGTGTATATATATATATATATATATATATATATATATTGAATATATATACATATGTATGTATGTATGTATATGTTTGTCGATCTGTCTATCTATCTATGTAGCTAACTGTATGTGTATGTATATATGTATATATATATATATATATATATATATATATATATATATATATATATATATATATATATATATATATATATATATATATATATATACATATATATGTATTGAATATATATACATATGTATGTATGTATGTGTTACATGGACGACCCTGCAAGCACAAAATTTATGTAGAAATAGTGACGTATATATATGATATACGCACATACTTTTATGCAGTTTTAATAAAATCCCTCTCGTGTGTGTGTGTGTGTGTGTGTGTGTGTGTGTGTGTGTGTGTGTGTGTGTGTGTGTGTGTGTGTGTGTGTGTGTGTGTGTGTGTGTGTGTGTGTGTGTGTGTGTGTGTGTGTGTGTGTGCGTGTGTGTGTGTGTGTGTGTGTGTGTCGTTTGATTGTTCGTGTTCATTCATACGTAGATAATACCCAACAAATTTCATCTCGGTTTTAATAAGATGTTACTTCGTGATGTGAAAACAGTTTTTCTTGTTTCAGATAATTGCCAAAGACTAAAAATGATCGTTTATTGTTACGTATTTGGGGAATTGTAAGGAAAGCTAGAAAAGACGAAAACACAACAGAAAGAGGCAGATTTCATTTTTTTTTTTTTTTAATTACTTAATGCGTACTGAGAATTGTAAAAGTATTTCTCTATCTTGATGAACTTGAAGGGAAACAACAACAGTAGAATCAAGCTCCGTAACATCTAAAACAATTTTAGATGGGGAAAAGGGTGCCGATGAGGGTGCCAATGAGGGTGCCTCTACGTGGTTTCTCGATCGGCTAGAAATAGCAGCAAAATTCCTTTCGAATCACAAAATCATTCTTCCAGTCGTTAAGGAAAATGGTTCTTCTGGTCAAACGATGTGCACCCTTCTTTACAGCGCAATAATTTATTCCACTTTGGTAACTTATTGTATTTCTTCTTACTGAAGAAGATCATTACAGGTTGCCTCAGATTCTACCGTTTCAATGTTTGTTTTCTTTTCCTTTATCCTTTTTATATGCATATTCGTCCGTCGAGGTGATGATCAACACCTAGCCATCGTGGAGGTAACTGATGACTTGCGCAGTAATTTAGTCTAAGGCGAGGAAGCGTTACGCACTGTCAACCTATCTATTTCGTCTGCAGCCATCTTCAATCTAGTGGCATGACGACCAGGTCAACACGACTAGGGATGGAAACAGATGCAGTGGGTGGCCAAGATGTCTTGCCTGCCTTATCTGACTTTCTGCCCGCCGCAAGGAATTGCTGCAACCGCTTTATTTTCTGCTGAGCCACGAAGTTTCTTTTGCAGTGTTTAGCGAATCCAGTCTTCACATATATAGGTAGGCAAGACCTAACTCATCAAGAATTATACACCTAGTATGTAACTGCCGTTGCATGGAAACAGATACTTGAAGCCACAGGTGAGAGTTGGATGCTAGACGGAGACCAAACTGGACGAACCGCCCCTAAGAGTCTATTAATGTGTTTTACAAAGACAACTTTGCAAAGGAACTATCTCCCGATTGTGACACTGACACTGAGTCCTTTAATATTCTGGCAGGCGTACTTCAAGGTGACACCCTTGCTGTCTTCCTATTCATAATAACACTAGACTAACCGATATGAGAAACAACGAAACATGATGAATCCATCAACTTTAAAATACAACAAACATGCATCAGGGTACATCTTGCAGTACTTCTCACAGATACTGAATATGCTGATGCCTTAGCGATTATATCTGAACCAACAGAACAAACCCAACTGTTTTTATTGCGATGGTAATGAACTAGTGTATCACACACACACATGCACGCACACATACACACACAGGTACAGACATAAATGCATGCACAAATAGGATACATACTACATAAAGACATGAATAAAATCATACCAGCATGGCGGTGTGGTTAAGAAGTTCACTTTACAGCCTGTGAGTTTTGGTTCTGTCTCACTCTGCGACATCTTAGGCAAGTGCCTTCTACTATAACTTTAGACATACCGATGCCTTGTGAATGAACTTGGTAGGCAGAAACTGTGTGGAAGCCCGTCATATATGTTTGTGTGTCATTTTAGCTGTGGTGTCCCATCCATCCACCGCTTGATAACCTGTGTTAGCTTGTTTACGCCTCCATAACTTAGCGGTTTGGCACAAAGACCGATAGAATAAATAACAGACTTAAGAATAAGTACTGAAGCCGATTTGTTTAATTAAAAGACTTCACGTCGGTGCCCCAGCATCGCCGCAATCCAATGACTGAAATAAGTAAAAGAAATAAAAGATATATATATATATATATATATATATATATATAAACAAATAGTAAATGAGTATATGCATATATACGTACAGGTATGTGCGTACCGACATCCACCTGTATGTATAGGTGCATATCTGGGTACAGGACATTGCAAACAAAACGTAGACGAGAAAACACACAAGCCACATAGAGAACATTCTACTTCATCAGCTACCCCCGTTTTAACACCGGCGTTTCGAAGAGCTGGGCAGGACGCATCGTTAAAACGGCTCTTCCCATGGACCGCAAATTAAATTTGTATACACAAATTAAATCTTGCCATGGAGGAATGTAGTGGCGGACAAAAAACAAGACAGGAAAACAAACAGAAAAGGCTTTACGGCCAGGCTTTACGGCCAGACGTGTATGAACGCTGTGAGGCACGAACTTGAAAGGGACGAAGTAGTTCGCGTGTTTGCTCGGCGATAGCCAAGGAAGAAAAGGATTATTGACCGGAAGCATGTGACCATGCCGGTGTAAGGGGAAGAGAGAGAGTGGTAGAGGGAGAAACAAAGGGAGGAAGTAGAAGAATAGGTGAGCAACGAGAGGAAAAGAGAAAGAGAGGAAGTACGAGGGGGAAAAAAGAGATACGTAGTAGTAACAGAGGAAGAACGAGAGGGGTAAAGCGAGATACGTAGTAGTAAAGAGGAAGAACGAGATGGGGGGAAAATGATAGAGGAAGAGAAAGAGATAGAGTAGCGTCGGAAAATATAAGTTTACGAAAACTACTTACAAATTGGAGACGCATATATATATATATATATATATATATATATATATATATATATATCAAAAGTTAGACAGAGAAGGGAAGAATAGACGAAAACTGAGCGAAAACAACGGACAAAAAAGGGAGAGAAAAACACGATATAAGGAACACTCGCAGCGGGTTTTCTCATCAGTTGGTTTCTGAAACGCCTTAGTGGTTTCGTGCTACTTAAAACCAAGATCACTGTTATCAACGGGAGCGCCAGAGAATAGAGCTACAGGAAAAGGCTGACGAATATGTGCAGGACAGGACAAAATAACATTGCGTGCACAATAGGAAATAATGACAAGATATAACAGACTAAGAATGGTACATACAGACTAGAAAATACTGCAATAAATAGAAGGAATAATTATGCGTATACAGTGCTAAAATATAATACTAACAGAAAAAACCTTTTCGGCTATCAAGACAAACGTAGTGGGGTGGTGCAAAGAAATAGAAAAAGGCCTTGGTGGACAGAACACACACGTATCTGGTTTGGTCAGCGGCTGGTAGAAAAAGTACGACGCGCTTTGACTGAACACCGATCACATGGTAGGAGAGAAGAAGAGTGGTGGAGTGACTAAGGAATGAGAGCGAGAAAGAGAGAGGCGGAAGAGTAAGAGAGAGGGAAGAGGAAAGAACAGGTTACAAGGGAGGTAATTAAGGAAGGAAGGGAAAAGAATAGAGAGAGAAGAAAGAGGAGGGGAAGAAAAAGCTAAGAGTCACACTACAAATATTCAGGGAATATTTTTTACAGTTAAGTAAACAAACGGGAGTGCATTGCGCTGCAATGAATATTTCAAAGGTTAGACAGGGAAGGGAAAAATGGACGAAAACTGGGCGAAAACATAGCGGACAGAAAAGGAAGACAAAATCACGATACAAGGAACATTCGCAGCGGATTTTCTCTTCAGTTGGTTTCCGAGACATCGTAGTGGTTTTGCGCTATTTAAAACCACGACCACTTTTATCAACGGGAGCTCCAGAGTATAGAACTACAGGAAAAACGCTGATGAATGTGTGTAGGACAGGACAAAATAACATTGCGTGTACAATAAGGAATGACAAAATTTAACAGACAGGGAATAGTGCATATACACTAGAAAATGCTTTATGGCATATATCCTTGCTCTGAGTGAAAGCAAAACAAAGTACCTCTACATGTTGACTATTTTACAACGTTCAGTTTCTTCTGATATGTTTTAAAAGTTGTTGAATGTTTTAAAGATATTTTTCTATTTACTTATTTCGGTCTTTCTTATAAATGTTTAAAAGTTATTTCGTTAATTTTTTTTTCGTCTCCTTCTTTATATTCCATTATTTCATATGGCTTTATCTTTGCTTTTTGGCTCAGAAATTTCTGTTTTCTAAAAGGAGTACACTGGGAAGCATCGTCGTCTTATGTCTTCAAAAGAATACGACGATAAATGAATAAACAATTAAATAAAAAAAATAGATAGGTTGATACATACATACATACATACATACATACATATATGATATATATGTACATATATATCATATATGTATGTATGTACATACATATATATATGTACTTATATATATGTATATATATATATATATATATATATATATATATATATATATATATATATATATATATATATATATATATATATATATATATATATATATATATGCTTATCACTGAGATAAACTCAAGCACACAGCGAAACAGAAGGTGGATTAAAAAGCGTGGGGATATAAAACAAAAGATAGAAAAAGAAAAGAAACATTTCAAGGAGTGAATACAAGAAATTTCTAGTTTTGTAGTGAGATGCCATGAATTGCTGTCTATAGAGAGAAACGGTGAAAATAAAAGAAAATAATATAAATACGGATTTATTTAAATTTTATTTAGACGCAAAAACAATATTTTAAGTTAATATATGTCGATATATAAAGGAAAATATCGTACTGAATATGGTGGCATAGAAGTGAGAAGATACACAGAAATTGGGTTGGCATTCGAAGATGGTGATGCACTGAGAAAGCAGTTGACAATTCCAAGAAAGAAAAATCAGTTGTCAATTCGAAGAAAGAAAAATAGATGTTTACCCAGGTTCTTATATATACAATCGTTTTCTAAAACTAGTCTGAAAAACTTGGTTTTGTTGCTTTTGGAGGGGTTGGTTTCTTCCTGTTTAAACTGTTATATAACGTGTATAAACATACGCAAATTCTTTTAACCATGCATGTGGGAATGAAGTTATGTGTATGCGCGCGAGCGTGAGTGCGTTTGTGAAGTTCTGATCTGGTGCACAAGATTAGTCAACTAATAAGAAACAATGTTAAAATGAAAGTATTGTATAGTTAGATTTATTCATATTTTTATAACGAAGACAGTGTTTCAGCAAAGCGTGTATTAGCCAAGCTTCATCAGAGATGAATTTGTTCCTTCTCTTATGAACTTTAGAGAATTCACACTTCTCTGAAATACTACATCCAAATGTATATATATACATACATACATACATTACATTACATTACATTACATTACATATAGTAAGAACATTTATAAATTCTACTTATATGTGCACCTTTGTACGTATGTGTGTATATGAGCGGGAATCTTATACGTTTAATTAACATATTACTCTCGCTGTAAAGATACATAATTTGAATAAATCAGAAAGTCTTCAGTAGACAAAAGTGAGAAAGTAATCGACATGACGCATTGTTCTGAAGATTCATCAGGGCCTCTAACTTCTTAGCATTTTTTCCGACGCGCTAACAATTCTGCCAGCTCACCTATTTAATAAAAATAAATGAATAAATAAATAATAATAATAATAATAATAATAATATTTTTAAAAAAGGATTGACGTAACTCTTCACGAAGGTAAATAGTCAAGACGAAGAGTGCAATTTTAGATGTTTTATTTTTTTAACAATATTTCGATAGAACGTCTGTCTTTCTCAAGTTCAAACCAAAAGGTGATTGAAAATTCAAAATTTCAGAAACCAAACGTAAACTATGAACGTGAGTAACCAGCGTCCATACGTTGATAGAATGACATCATCAGCTTTTGTCAGTTTTTTAATAAGCAGAAAGAAAGAAAGAAAAAGGAAGACCACAGAAAAAGAAAAGAAAAAGAGAGAAAGAAGAATGTTCAATCAAACAGTTTTGTATAAATTTGATGATATTCTCCTGTCATCTTATTCATTCCTCCAGGGCGTGATGTCAATAACCCGCAAACATATTTCTCCTCATACATTCTGAGAAGTGAAAGTGGGGTACATTCAGGATATTTTTTGAGAATGTGCACTTTCAAATCTTCTTCAAAATTGCAGCCGCTTGAAACGAAATGTTCAGCAAGTTCTGTTGAACTACTGTTCTTGTGCCTGACGTCGAATCTGTGCCCATTAAACCTTTTGTTTAATTGTTCCGTTGTACAACCAACATAAATCAAGTTATGTTTCGTGCATTCTGCACCGTACACTAAATGGGAATCTTTGCAGGTTCCCCCTTCTGTATAAATCATAACATTTCTATTATGATTTTTGATGGTATTCACTTCACTCATGTTGTTGCACAATGAACAGGGCTTACCTCTCTTGCGGCTGTTCTTTAAGGTACAGCGTGTAGATACTCCAATGTTCGTTTTCTTGGAGTCAGATATAGAGGTCAATAATTCTTTTATGTTCTTATTCCGTCGAAAGGCTACAATGGGCGGCTGAGGAAATGTTTGTTTGAAACTGGGATATTTTTTCGCCACATGTTGGTAACTTTCATGCAACACTTTTGAAATGCCAGTGAAACGTCGGTGCCAGTTAATCACTAAAGGAATTCTGTAATCTGTTGTATTTTGTTTGCTAAGATTAGGCGTGTAGGTTTGACTATCTTTGCTAATCTTAGCTATTTCACTTGCTATTTCCTTTAAACGTGATTCACTGTAACCTCGTTTGACATAATGACATACAAAAGCATTTGCATGTTTCCAGTAATCCCCTATGTCAGTGCAAATCCGTTTTATCCTCAAAAATTGGGATTTCGGATTTGACCGAATAAGATGATGTGAATGATCGGAGCGGCGGTGGAGATATATGTGGGATGACGTTGGCTTGCAAAATAACTCTGTCACTATTCTGCCTTCAGAAAACTTGACTTTTGTGTCCAAAAATTCAACGCTAGTTTTTGAAAAACTAGACGTAAATTTTATATTGGACTTAAAGCCATAGTTTCTAGCAAAACAATCACAGAAATGCAAGAAGTCCATTAAACTATCCTGTGATCCTTCCCAGACAAAAAATACGTCGTCAATGAACCGTAACCAGAGTATTGGTTCATGACCATGAAGGGATTTGAATGTCTTCAGTAACTTTGTCTCAAAATTTGTCATAAAGACATTAGGGAAATTAACTGCCATAGGGGTACCCATGGCGCAACCCTTCGTCTGGAGGTAGAATCTTTGTCTAAACTGCATTGTGTTACTTTCTAACACAAACCTCAATAATCTACAGAGCAAATTTGTTGGAACACTTTTATTTGACCGCTTTTCAAAGGCATCCATGCATGCTTCTACCCCTTCATTGTGGTCAATATTAGGATAGAAGGAGGAAACATCCATGGTTACCAAAAAGTAGTTCTCAACACGGCCTCGGCGTTTAAAAAAGTTATTGATTTTAGATACAAAATCAAAAGTGTCCCGAATATAGGAACTTGATCTTTTTGCGACGGGGAGTAGAAAGCCATCCAGCCATTCCGAAATTTTGGCCGTACAGCATTCATATCC
>NC_142933.1:38928646-38948646 GCF_046866305.1 Octopus bimaculoides | reverse complement strand
TCTCTCTCTCAATAATAATAATAATAATAATAATTATTATTATTATTATTATTATTATTATTATTATTATTATTATTATTATTAACCACATGGTTCTGGGTTCAGTCCCACTGCGTGGTAACTTGGGCAAGTGTTTTCTACTATAGCCTCGGGCCGACCAAAGCCTTGTGAGTGGATTTGTTAGACAGAAAATTAAAGAAGCCCGTCGTATATATGTATATGTATATGTGTGTTTGTGTGTCTGTGTTTGTCCCCCCCCCCCAACATCGCTTGACAACTGATGCTGGTGTGTTTACGTCCCTGTAACTTAGCGGTTCGGCAAAAAAAACCGATAGAATAAGTACTAGGCTTCCAAAGAATAAGTCCTGGGGTCGATTTGCTCGACTAAAAGGCGGTGCTCCAGCATGGCCGCAGTCAAATGACTGAAACAAGTAAAAAAAAAAATAGGTGAGCTAGCAGAATCATGGCCTTTTTCTAAGACCTCTGAGATTAGTGGGACAGGTGGGAGAATAGAATGGGTGTATTTTATAATCAGAACGGAGATTAGGCCCGATTATTGGAGAGAAAATGGTCTCTGCTAAAATATTTTAAGAACAGGTGGTGGTGTTAGGCCGGATAACGGATTAAGCGTACCGTCCCAAAACGAGAACAGCGCTTGCGATGGGACTATCACGCAGTTTCCGTAAACTAAATTTCTTATAAGGCTTTGGCTCACTTTTTGATTACAAAAAAAAAAGATTATTTGGCCAAGGTGCTGCACTAAGAGATCGAACTCAAAACCACACGATTGCGATGCAAACTTCTCAATTACACAGCTATGCCGGCGGCGCCCATCTGCAACAAATAATAAATATAAACCGTTACAGATTCCAAGATAATTTCTTTCTACTGCAAAGTTTCATACATCTTTCATCCTTTTCACCTCTGTCTCTTCATCTTCTTCTTCTTCTTCTTCTTCTTCTTCTTCTTCTTCTTCTTCTTCTTCCGTTTCTTTTATTTCGATTCATAAGCAGGCACACGCTCGCGCACGCACACACACAACAACTACCTCCTGCTCGATAAGGGCACCTTCATGGCATTTTTCCATCTCTTAGATAGCTTACTGTCAACACAGCTCTATCACAACAGTATACAGTTACCAGTGCAACAACTGCTACTAGCAACTATTAAACTGCTCATATGCTTCACGTTCTCTTTGCCGAAAACTCAACCTATCAACCACTAACATGCAAATTCTATGAGGGCATTCACGTGATCGAGAACAGAGATTAACACTTTTTTTGTAATCGCCCGAATCGTACAGTATTTCAAATATACAAATCTTAATTTATTGTAATTATCTCCCCTTTTCTCTGAGAATCACGAACAACTGTCACAAATATTTTTTTTTTTTTTTTTTTTTTGTTTTCATCAACTAAAAAAGAAACTTCATTTAATTAACATTTGAGTCTTTTCTGTTTGGCTGTACCTGTGGAAATTTTTAAAAGTAGCATCCAAACAGAAAAAATATCACATGCCTAAGATGCTGCGCTGTGGCACTGAACCCGAAAGCACGTAGTTACAAAGCAAGCTTTTTAACCACACGGTCAGACCTGCACCTATTGAATTTTTATTCTTTTCTGCTCTAGGCACAAGGCTCGAAATTTTTGGGGAGGGGGTCAGTCGATTTGATCGAACCCAGTACGCAACTGGTACTTAATTTATCGACCCCGAAAGGATGAAAGGCAAAGTCGACTTCGGCGGAATTTGGACTCAAAACGTAAAGACAGACGAAATACCGCTATTTCACCCGGTGTGCTAACGTTTCTTATTTCTTTATTGCCCACAAGGGGCTAAACATAGAGCGGACAAACAAGGACAGACAAAGGGATTAAGTCGATTACATCGACCCCAGTGCGTAACTGGTACTTTATTTACCGACCCCGAAAGGAGGAAAGGCAAAGTCGACCTCGGCGGAATTTGAACTCAGAACGTAACGGCAGACGAAATACTGTTAAGCATTTCGCCCGGCGTGCTAACGTTTCTGCCAGCTCGCCGCCTTACTTATGCAAGGTAGAGCCATTTAAGAAAGAGATAAATCAAGTAATTTATAAAGATCATTTCAAACAATATTGTCTTATTGTATAAATTTAAAATTTAAGGTAATCAAGAAGATTATTAAGGATTAAATTTTAACAAAAGGATAAAACTTCTTTGAATATTTTGAGTATATACCAAATTTTTACCACAATAGAGGGAGGAAAAGAAAATTGCAAAGAAAATAGTTTAATATTTATTTACTTATTACTTATCTAAATATTAACTTATTATATGGTTTCTATAGAGATTGATTAATTGGATTTACCTGGTATTTAATATGGGAGTAACCGAGGTTAAAGAACATGCTAACTATATACTGATTTAATTAAATTGAACTGGCGCTGGCGTGGCTCTGTGACAAGAAGTTTGCTTCCCACCCACACGGTTCCAGGTTCAGTCCCACAGCATGACACCTTGAGCGAGTGTCTTCTGCTATGGTGTCGGGTCGGCCGAAACTTTGTGAGAGGATATATGAATATATATATATATATATATATATATATATACTTACATTCTCTCTCTTTTTCTCTCTCTCTCTCTCTCACACACAAAGGCTTCCGCACAGTACCCCTCAATAAAATGCACTGACTAATAATCAGTCAACGCCATAACGAGTGGCACAGTGGGATTTCACACGGAACTAAGTAGTTGTAGAATGAGTTTCTTAACGACAGTTACATACTGTGTAACTATCTATATACATGTGTGCGCGCGCGTGTGTCCGTGTGTTTGCGCATATATATGTATGTAGGAATGCATATATATATATCGAGAGAGAGAGTGGGGTAGAGAATTAAAAATATCACACACAAGTCAAGAGATATGTAAAAATAAGATGCGCTATTTCTTTTACATCACAATATGTATTGAGAAACATGTATTGTGAAACATTAACACAATATACTTTACATATTCTAAATGACATATAATAACCAAAATACAGTACTACAATCAAACCGTTTCAAAATTACGCATTCCAGAGTCTATTTTTACATTCAAAGCATTTCAAAATGTATTATTGAACACTTGAAAACGCATAATTACGAAAATAAATACTTAGATATTCCAAAGTACATTAATAGGCGCCGGCGTGGCTCTGTGACAAAAAGTTTGCTTCCTACCCACACGGTTCCAGGTTCAGTATGACACCTTGAGCGAGTGTCTTTTGCTATGGTCTCGGGTCGGCCGAAACCTTGTGAGTGGATTTGGTTGACGAAAACTGAAAGAAGCTTGTCGGGCGGCTTTTAAGCTAGCTCCTGTGGAGGGCTCTTCGTTGGACCTTGAGCCGAATAATGACATTTCATGCATTGAGTACATATTAAATTTTATTAAACTTGAACAATATTTGTCAAGCAATGAACAATTTTCATCAAAACAATGATATATGTCAACTTGGAACTTATTCCAAAGCTTCATGATAAACACTTTTTGCCTTCTCATTTGAGGGTGGGGGTGCGGTCAATACAGTTTTTTGTCTGTCTAACCTCTCTCTCTCTCTCTCTCTCTCTCTCTCTTTCTGTTGATTGTTTTCAACCATCATCATCACCAGTACCACCACCATCGCCACCACAACTGCCATACACACACACCATTCAGACTTCTGACACCACTACCATCAACATCTTTCACTTTGCTGCCTTCCCCTCCACCACCACCACCACTGTCTTTCACATCCCTTACTATCACCATCATCACTGACCACCTCAGTTACCACCACCACTACCGTTGCCTCTGCCTCTATCACAACTACAGCTCATACTATTACTATCAGCCCATTACCATCACAACCGTCAATCTACTACTGTCGTCACCGTCTCTATGCCTACTATTACTCTCACCCCAGCAAATAGAGTAGAAGAAGTGTCATTGAATAGTGGGAGAGGGGTCAAAGTGTGACACGCTGACACACAAATATACATGTGTGTGTGTGTGTGCGTGTGTGCTTTCCACCACCTCTTGACAACCGGTATAAGTGTGTTTATGTTCCCGTATGCCAGAAGTTCTGCGAAAGCGACCTATAGAATAAGTACCTGGCTTTAAAAAGATAAGTACTGCGATCGATTCTAGGCCGCCATGTAATGACTTACTCTTGGTGGAGTTGTTGTTCTTATCGTTTGGCATCTTTTATTTTTTATGTATTTCAGTCATTAGACTGGAGCCAAGCTGGAGCACCACTTTGAAGAAATTTTCAGTCGAATAAACCGATACCTTACGTTCTTGCATATTTTCCAACTTGGTAAATATTCTATCGGTTTCTTTTCTCCAGCCTCTAGATTACAGGAGCGTAAACACACCAATACCGGTTTCACGCGGTGGTGGAGGACAAACACAGACACAAAGACACACAAACACGCATAGATAGATAGATAGATAGATAGATAGATAGATAGATAGATAGATAGATAGATAGATATGATGGGTTACTTTCAGTTTCCGTCTACCAAATCCACTCACATGGCTTTGGTTGTCTCGAGGCTATAGTAGAAGACACTTGCCCAAGATACCTCGCAGTGGTACTGAACCCAGAACCATGTGGTTGGGAAATTAATTAATCGCAAAGTATAACATTACAATCAAATTATTTCCAGATTACTATCAGAAGGAAAATAAAGCATTGTCCATACATAAAATCGGAGGGAAAGCCTTGAGCATCAAATTGCATTTTCTTCTTATTAACACTTTCCATTCCATCCCTTTGAATTAACACCTTTGAATTCGATGTTTTATTCGAAACAAAAAAATAATAAAATCAGAAATAGTTAATGTTTTTGTTTTTTGCTTGTTTTTTATTGTTTTTTCTTTTGTTTTTTGGGGAGGGAGGTGATTTTCAAATTTTATCACAAAGCAACAAGGAAACATGGAATCCAATCAGCCTTTCGGTGATATGACTGTTTCTGCAACAATAGATGACAGGAGCACTCCATCAGTTACGACGACGAGGGTCCCAGCTGATACGATCAACGGAACAGTTTGCTCGTGAAGTTAACGTGCAAGTGACTGAGTATTCCACAGACACGCGTACCCTTAACGTAGTTCTCAGGGAGATTCAGTGTGACACAGAGTGTGACAAGGCTGACCCTTTGAAATACAGGTACTACTCATTTTTACCAGCTGAGTGGACTGGAGCAACGTGAAATAAAGTGTCTTGCTCAAGGACACAACGCGTCGCCGGGGATTGAACTCACGACCTTACGATCGTGAGTCGAATGCTCCAACCACTAAGCCATGCGCCTTCACAATAGGTGACAAAAGTTAACACTCACGGTTCCCTAAAAGGAGTAGGACAGACAACAGGGAAAAGAAGTATAGCTCAGCGAGAAGAAGAAGAAGAAGAAGAAGAAGAAGAAGAAGAAGAAGAAGAAATGGGGAGGGGTGAAGAGGGTGAATGAGGGGAGGAGGAAGAGGGGAGGAGGAAAATGAGGAGGAGGAGGTGAAGGGGTGGGAGATGAATGAGAGGGGAGGGATGGGAAGGAGAAGGAGGAGGAGGAGGAGGAAAATGAGGAGGAGGAAAATGAGGAGGAGGAAAATGAGGAGGAGGAAAATGAGGAGGAGGAAAATGAGGAGGAGGAAAATGAGGAGGAGGAAAATGAGGAGGAGGAGGTGAAGGGGTGGGAGATGAATGAGAGGGGAGGGATGGGAAGGAGG
Source organism: Octopus bimaculoides (assembly GCF_046866305.1). Taxonomy (NCBI): domain Eukaryota; kingdom Metazoa; phylum Mollusca; class Cephalopoda; order Octopoda; family Octopodidae; genus Octopus; species Octopus bimaculoides. The sequence continues at coordinate 38,942,922 of NC_142933.1, read as the reverse complement.
AGGAGGAGGAGAAGGAAAATGAGGAGGAGGAGGTGAAGGGGTGGGAGATGAATGAGAGAGGAGGGATGGGAAGGAGGAGGAGGAGAAGGAAAATGAGGAGGAGGAAAATGAGGAGGAGGAGGAGGTGAAGGGGTGGGAGATGAATGAGAGGGGAGGGATGGGAAGGAGGAGGAGGAGGAAGAGGAGGAAGAGGAGGAGGAGGAAAATGAGGAGGAGGAGGAGGAGGAGGAGGAGGAGGAGGCGGTGGAGGCGGAGGAGGAACGAAAGTCTAAAGACGAACCATATTTAAACGACTGTTAAACCTTTCCCGAGTCTCTTGCAACGTTGGGTTACTTTTAGTTTCTGGAGACTTTATTATCTCAGTTGGATTTCATCAGCACCCCTTTTCCCTTCAACCGGTGTAAACTAACACTTTATTATTAATAATTTTCTTTTTTTTTCGCATCCTTTTTAATATCCTTCCAAACTTCTCTTCTACGTGATATATATCTATATAATATATAGATATATGCATATATCCATACATATATGTACATACCTACATTTATACGTATACATACATGCATACATGGGTACAGGACATTCTGGTTTCGTTTTTATGTTTTCGTTTCTCATTGTTTAACGTTTTTATTTTTATGTCCTGTACCCATATATGCATGTATGTATACATATAGATGTAGGTATGTACATATAAGTATGGATTTATGCATATATTTATATACTATTTATATTATTATACGATCGAACGCCACGCATCCTTTTCCAAGTAAGTTTTATATATATATATATATTATCGACCCCAGTTGAGCACTGGTAGCGATTCAACTGATCAGCACCCCCCACACAAACAATTTCAGGCTTTGTGCCTATTGTTAAAAGGATTACCATCATCTTCATCATCATCATCATCATCATTAAAATAATTACCATTTGAGCACTGCGGTCGTTGATATCGACTAGTACCCCACCACTACCACCTCCAAAAAATTCAGGCCTTGTGCCTTTAGTAGAAAGGGTTGTTGTTGTTGTTGTTGTTGCTGTTGTTGTTGCTGCTGCTGCTGTTGTTGTTGTTCAAATGTGCCATAAACAGGTATTAAGCAAACAAGCAAAGACGTGGAAAAACTATTGGTGCTGGTATATTTTGCCTGAGTGGAATCTGATAACGGTCTCATTCTCCCGTTCGTTTTACGTAAGCATGCTTCGCTGGAGATAAATATATTATGTTCATTGTTAGGTTTTGTGCCGTTACATCATCTTACATGAGAGCAAATCAGATGTAGTCGTGCATCCTTCATTATTCTGACGGTTGTCGATATCGTTGCTAACGTCGTTTCAATCTATGTAAGAAGAGAAAAAAATGGCGACGATGGAGGCGGAGGAGGAGGAGGAGGAGGATACGAAGAGGGTGCGGAAGACGACGACGACGAGAATAATGATGTTGGTGGTGGTGGTGGTGGTGATGCTGGTGGTGGTGGTGGTGGTGCTGGTGGTGCTGGTGGTACTGGTGCTGGTGAACATGGGGTGGGGTTGATGATGATCTTGATCATGACGGTCATGATGATGTTTACGATGACGACAACGACGACGATTATGAGGAAGAGGAGGAGAAGTAGGAGGCGGAAGAAGAAGAAGAAGAAGAAGAAGAAGAAGAAGAAGAAGAAGAAGAAGAAGAAGAAGAAGGAGGAGGAGGAGGAGGAGGAGGAGGAGGAGGAGGAGGAGGAGGAGGAGGAGTACGACGATGACGATGACAATTACGACGGTGATGATCAGAATTAGGAGGTGGAGAAGGGTGACAAAGAAGGCCAACGACGTCGTCGACGAGACGACGATGCTTATGATGTTTATGTTGATGATGATGATTACGGTGGTGGTGGTGGTGGTGGTGGTGGTTTTTGAGGCGGGGTGGGGGATGTACCGAGTGCGTGTTTCTTTAAGACAGAGAAAATCACAGAGAGCGGTAGGTTGAAAGGGAGAAATTTGGCAAGAAAAGACAAGCGAGAAACGGAGGAAGGAAAGAAGAGTGGGAAAGGAGTGAGAAAGTGTTAAGATCTAAAAGACAACCGAATAAAATAAAAATGGAAAACAAAAGGAAAATGATAGTAGCCAAGACGATTAACAGAATATATATGTACATATGTGCGTGTATGCGCGAGTGTGTGTATGTACACACACACACACACACGCACGCACACACACACACACACACACACACACACACACGCACGCACACACACGAAGGGGTGTTGAAAGGTTCCTGGTTTTTAAGAGTAACGCGAAAGGCTTGGTTGGCGACCCGACCTTCCGAGTTCTTTTACAAGGCTAAGAAGAACTGAAGGACCACTGCAACAAGTGTGTGAATCTGAGAAAGGATATGTTACATAAAATCATAATTAACTGATCGTCCTGTATTTTCTTTTACCCAAAACCAGGAACTTTTCAGCACCCCCCCCCGTGTATATACATACATACATAGACAGACAGACAGATAGATAGATAGATAGATAGATAGATAGATAGATAGATAGATAGATAGATAGATTGTCAGGTAGATAGGTATATTTAAAATAGTTATGGCCGGTCTATGGGGTTACTATGGGTTTCACGTCCATAAAGTGCTTAGCCATAAACCGTCCACAACTATCTTTAGCTAATAATTCTACTGCTCTATAACTTAGAGTGTGCTCCTCTTTCGGATTTATGATTCACTCACGATTTACATACATACATACATACATACATACATACATGTGTATGTATGTGTACATACATACATTGCTCCACGCAGAAACTGCAAGAGTTTCTCAGAAGTTTTGCAAGCTCTTCTAAGTACATTGCAATACTGGAAGCCCTTCTGTATCGTCAGCAGATATCTCAGGGTCACAAGCGTTCAGGCCCTCAACCCATATGTTTCGCGTGAGTGGAGCAGCGAGGGGTGCACTAGTCTTCCCTACGGTCTCTACTCAACCACAGCCATCTTACGCTGTATATCTATAAATATATACATTTACATACATTTATATAAATGTATATGATACGATATATATATATATATATATATATCGTATCATATACATATATATATATATATATATATATATATATATATATATATATATATATATATATATATGGGAGAATATACAAATAATAACAACAGACGAGGACAGGTGGTGTAAATAACAAAAGTATATATTAGTATGACGCTCGGGAATACGGAAAGTCTTTGACGTTTCGAGCTACGCTCTTCAACAGAAAGAATACGGAGACAAGGAGAAAAACACGGAGAGAAAAAATTGAATAGTGTTCAGTCAACGGTCAATCATAATAATGGCCGATCATAACAATGACTGACCGGAAGTTAGAAATTCTTATTTCAAGAGAGCTAAGAAAGGGGGAGATAACAAACGGTGATCGGGAACGAGGGGCTGTGTGTGGGAGGTAGAATGCTGGTGATCTTGACGTATGTAGTGTGAAAATGGGGAAGGGAGAAAGGGAGAAAGGGAGAAAGGGAGAAAGGGAGTTAGTAGTTGGTCAGTTGTAGTGTGTGCGTGGTGTGGCAAACGTATACCATGAGTTTACTGTCAGATATACTCATTAGGTTATTTTTGTATTATCTGAAATAGAATACCAGCATATCGATTAATCCCCCAAAAATTGAATATTGACTTTTATCAGATACTTTGTATATTTATAGATAAATATATAAATATACGATAAATAAGACCCCAAAGTGCGATATGTAGATGCATATAACGCTGAAGGGTTGCACCTGATTAATTAGGAAATTTGTTTTCCCAAATTATGTATGTGTATGTGGCCATGCTGGGCATCGTCCTGGAGAGCTTTAGTCGGACAAATCGACCCCAGGACTTATTTTTTAAGCCTAGTACTTATTATATCGGTCTCTTTAGCGAAGCGCTAAGTTACGGGGACATATGCACACCAACACATAAGTTTTTGGTCAGCCCGAAGCTAAAGTAAAAGTCACTTCCACGGAGTGGGGCTGAACCCGAAACCATGTGGTTGGGAAGCAAACTTCTCCCCACACAGCTACACAAGATTTTCTTTTTTTTTTCTCCTTGCTTAGAGCTCTCTCGGCTTGACGACAGCATTCCTGCAAGTTGGTGAGTAGTCTTATGTGATCAGAGACCAAAAGCCAGCCAGCAAAGTTTTCCACAGGTTGGACTACGAACCGGTGGGCCACTGATGACTTCTTGTCTTCACAGTTTCACAATTTTCATGGCAGATGGTCCGCTAAACACTTCGATCCTAACTGAGTATAACATACGCGCGTACGCGTATGTGTGTAATAAAAAATGGATTGAATGACATTCTTTATTCAAAGTCACTACAATTGCTTCTAGAAATAACTGTAATGGTTTTAAATAAAGAATGTCGTTCAATCCATCTTTTCTTATTCATCTATTTATATAAACTCTACGGGTACTATGGTATTCCAGATGTATATCCAATAATAAGTATATTCTAACAGTGTGGTAACATACAGTAGCCTATAACAGAGGACGAGCTATGTGTCGCATACTATAAGGTTCTCGTCCAAATCTGATTAATATATATATATGCGCACGCACATACACATGCACACACACATATAGATATAATCCTAAAGTGGAAATGAGGGAAGAGCAGATTGAAAGGGAGAATAAGAAGCGAGTTCCAGTTAAGATTTAATAAGAGAAAGAGAGAGCATTTCCCTCTCTCTCTCTCTCTCCCTCCTTTTTTAAATCTCCCTAAGTAAAACTCGAGAGAGAGAGAGAGAGAGAGAGCTAGTCGATCACAAAACGATGTAAAATACTCACCTCCATACATATACTTGCACATATGCATACATACACACACGTATACATATATACATATATACATATATACATATATATATATAAATACATATATATAATACATATATAAGCATACACACACACACACACACACACACAAAGACACGCAACGCATACGCACACACATTCATGTAGGTGTATGTGGGTGTATAATTGGCCTATTGCCAATAACTAAAATTACCGAACAAAAGCTTCTAGAAAGGTTTTATGTTACACTAGATTATATGTCAGGCGTTGGGCCGGGGCTAGAACGAAATTTACCTTTCAGATACTGATACATCCAAAGCATTACTGCCGTGTTATAAATTTCACATTTTACATCTAACACGGCAGACTCAGCTGCCTAAACCTTTGTTTTTGAATATTCACTTGGTACACTTTCTCCAACAACATTCACTCATTGAAAGAAAGCGTTAGTGTTGGATAGATAGATAGATAGATAGATAGATAGATAGATAGATAGATAGATAGATAGATAGATAGATTAACGACTGTGAACGGTGAATCAATTAGGGATGTCGTTGAGCACATAGCTAAGAGGTTAATTAGTTCGTATCCTAGTACCAAGCTGCTCGTAGATTAATGTTCAAGACATTTAAATTCCCACTGCCCCAATTCTGCTAGCTATCAAAACAAGGGTTCAGTTTAACGATGGAGCATTGCAAAATTACCAGGAATTTCGTATGCTTTATCATCATCATCATCATCATTGTCGTTATCATCATTATTAAGGTGACAAGCTGGCAGAATGCATAGCGGTATTTCGTCTGCCGCTACGGTCTGAATTCAAATTCCACTGAGGTCGACTTTGCCGTCCATTCTTTCGGGGTCGACGAAATAAGTACCGGTTACGAACTGGAGTCGATGTAATAGACTATCCCCTCCTCTAAATTTTCAGGCCTTGTGCCTACAGTAGAAAGATCATTATTATTATTATTATTATTATTATTATTATTATTATTATTGAGTGAGAGAGCAGTACATGCCATCAAAGTGACACAGGTGCAAATATGCGAAGCCCATTATACCCATCATGATTACCCGTCTGATAAGGGTACACCAGGCACATGCATCACAACTATATGTGCATAACATGGTGATCTCGTATCGAGATAAACAGCGCATGACCTTGCAGGTGGGACCCCGTTAGAATTTTCTTCATGTTGAGTACCCCATCCCGCTCAAAAGGTCCTTGAATAAGGATGATGTTTAAGGACGATAACCAAAACACCCATGTTCCCAGAGGTGTATTATTCAAACCCCACAGAATTCCTCTCAGCACATGGCTATGATGTTCCCCCACTCCTTTTGTTTGTGATCAGAGATGCACATATCGTCAGCCACCAAGGGACGTGCTCAACTGGTTAACGTCAAACAAGCAAATCTGTGGTATTGTGCAGAATATTTGCTGTAGCCCATCTTTTACATCAAGACAAAACAATGTATATGATAACACTTCCAGTCAGTTAAGATCAAAAGTTATGAGAGCCACTGCCTGGTACTGAATTAGAGCATTTATTGTTGTTATTATTGTTATTATTATTATTATTATTATTATTATTATTATTATTATTATTATTATTATCATTATTGTTATTATTATCATTATCATTATTATTATTATTATTATTACTACTATTATTATTATTATTATTATTATTATTATTATTATTATTATTATTATTACTACTACTATTATTATTATTATTATTATTATTATTATTATTATTATTATTATTATTAAGGCGGCGAGCTGACAGAAACGTTAGCACGCTGAACTGAATGTTTAGCCGTATTTCGCTCGTCCCTACATTCTGATTTCAAATTCCGCCGAGGTCGACTTTGCCGTTCATCCTTTCGGGGTCGATAAACTAAGTACCAGTTGCGTACTGGAGTCGATCAAATCAACTGGCCCTCTCCCCCTAAATTTCAGGCTTTGTGCTTATAGTAGAAAGGATTATTATTATCATTAAGGCAGCGAGCTGGCAGAGTGGTTACCACGCCGGGCAAAATGCTTAGCGGTATTTCGTCTGTCGCTACGTTCTGTATTCAAATTCCGCCGAGGTCGACTTAGCCTTTTATCCTTTCGGAGTCGATGAGTTGAGTACTGGAGTCGATGTAATCGACTATCTCCTTTCCCCAAATTTCAGGCCTTGTGCTTATAGTAAGAAAAGATTATTATTATTATTATTATTATTATTATTATTATTATTATTATTATTATTATTATTATTATTATTATTATTTAAGCCGGTGAGCTGGCTGAGTCATTACCACGTCGGACAAAAAAAATGCTTAGCGGTATTTCTACCGGCTTTAAGTTTAGAGTACAAAATCTGCCGAGGTCGACTTTACCTTTCGTCCTTCTGGGGTTGATAGAATAAAGCATTGGCGTCGGTGTAATCGAATTTTCCCTTCCCCAAAAAATTACAGACCTTTAGCCAAAATCAGAAAGAATCATCATCATCATCATCATCATCATTCATCATTCATTCATTATCATTCATAGTTTGAAAATACATCATGAGTTTCCTTATTGGAAACAAAAAACAAAAATGTTCAGGGTTAACAGCATGTGCGAGAATACCTTAACACTATCCAGATGTTAGTTTTGATATTTTCTGAAACATGTCTATGTCTCTATATTTTTATAGGTAATATGTCAATGTCTTTATAGAAGGGACCGCACAATATTCAAGTTCTGCCAATTATAGACGGGATAGTTAACAGATTACTGATTTGCTGTGATGTTTTAATTAAGTAACTAGGTCGATGTTAATTCCTTAGCCTTTTCAGATCGCTTCTGTATAGCGTTACAGTTATTTGATATTGTTACATCGATTGCCGGGCGGAATTCTGCTTTAAGCACCCCCATATAACCCCTCATAACTTTTTTTGTTTTCTTTAATTTTCAGAAAAATATTTGTAAATTTGTGTTCTACACACGGGAATTCATACGTCTATAACAATTTTTTATTTTAATTTTTCGAAATTAAAAAAAAAATTTTCCTAATTTTTCGAATTTTTTTTTTTTTTTAATTACAGTTTAAAATACGGGCAGCCCGAATTTTGAGGCTTAAATCCCAGCAATAGACCATTAAGTCTGTTTATGGGGAGAAATATATAGAAAAACATCAATAGGTCAGTGACCAACAAACGAGGACGGTATGAGAAGGTCGTGAGATGCGCTAAAAATAACTGATGTCGGTTTTATTAATGTGGATCATTGATATTAAGTCTGCTCAGTTAATACTCTTCATTTGTAAGTAGGACCCATGTAAAAACAACAGTTGTTTAATTAATGCCGACGCTAGTTCATATGTCTGTTCGTTTAATGTTAATCTCTGCTAATTGATCTGTTCAGTTTATGCTATCTTTTGGTGATAGGTCTGTCCAATTTGTGTTAGATATTGATCATAGGTGTCTTCAATTAATATTGACTTTTGACCACATGTCTCTTTAATCGATACTGACCATTCATCATAGGTCTATTACTAATACTGTTTACTTTCTCATCGTTAATACCTGTTATATTATCAATTAGATTACATGTAATAGATTACGCAAATTTTACAGTATGCCTACTAAAGATTTTACTAACTACAGAGGGAAAATGCTTCTCCAAAATCCTAAAGAAAATTTCAGGAATACTCGAGGCAAAATTAATTCCGGTGGGTGCTACACAAATGCTTAATGCACACGATTACGCCTAATAGCACGAGCCAACAATAAACTCTTAGAATAGTCGCTCGACTTGCTAGAAATAGCATCAACTTTCCCTCACATCACACACACCATTGCCTTAAAACCAGGAATGACACGCGAGATAATGTTGTTCTAGATAGAAATATTGAATGAAAGACATGATAATCACAGCTAGAATGAATTTAATTATAGGTTTGATTAGGACTGACATGGGCTGAACAGCAACAACAACAGCAACCTAAATAATAAATCTGTATTGTTGTGACATCTTAGAAACAGTAAAGATGAGATGAAATCTGAATTGAAACTGGAAGGAATATCTCTGTCTTGACTTTACTCCCCAGAAAACGACATACGAAAAGCTATCGTCACTTAGCAACCAAAAACAAAATCACTTCACAACTAACAAGATTCTATTTTGTCTGTTTTTAACTCCTACTGATAAATTGATTTTTCTTTGTTTATTTCTTTTTTACTTTACCTATTTATTTATTTATCTATATCTCCTACTTTCTCTCTATTTATCTGTCTATTTTCCATATTTGTATTTTTTCTCTTTGTAACAAAGTAACAAAATTAATGCCAATATTAAATAGAAAAATAAATATCTGCGATAATTTCAAATACACAGTAGAGATAAATACATAAATAAATGAATAGGTATATAATTGAATAAATAAATAAATAAATAAATAAATAAATGAAGACGGTAACGAAATTGCGAGTTACATTTGCACGATGATGCAAAAGATATACGTTACATTGTATGAGACGTGCAAATCCTAAATAGCTACTTCTCTTAAGCCAGTGAGTAACACCACCAGTTATAGATTGCTAGGCAATAAATCTATTTACTTAATTAGTCAATCCTATCTGATATTCGACTCTTTCTCCGTTAATTTCCTGTTTTCAAGAATTGTCGTCATTTCTAAATACCTACCATCCCGCTCGTTTTCTATCTTCCTTCATTTCTAAGGCTTTCTTTATTATCTGTTTAGTAATCTGTTTAACTGAGTGCTCTTTTCTTTCTTTTATATATATATATATATATATATATATATATATATATATATATATATATATATATATATATATATATATATATATATATATAAATAGACTGAAAATAAGATAAATATAAACATATAAATAGATAAAGCAAGCAAGAAACAAACCAGTCTCACAGCCACATGGTTTCGTATTCGTTCATACTGCGTGTCACAAGTCACTCGTCATCCCGAAGTTGTAGCTTATAATACATGAGCGTTCGAGTTGGTCAATATCTTGCGACTTAAATTTGATGGACGGAAATACTACAGAAGCCATGTGTGTGTATGCGTGTGTGTGTGTGTGTGTGTGTGTGTGTGTGTGTGTGTGTGTGTGTGTGTGTGATTCTTGTTTGCTTTTTTATGTTATAATAAAAACAATTTTACATTAAATTGAAGGACTACTCAAGACAGCTGGCAGAGTAAAAATAAAAGCCATCATCGGATTATGGTACATTTGAGTTCCTCTTGGCTTTGGCTTTATAAAGTCTCTGTTAAGTTAAAATTTTCTTGGATGAGTTGAGTTCCGTTGAATGGTAATTAGATGCGTGTGTGTGTGTGTGTGTGTGTGTGTGTGTGCGTGCGTGCGTGTGTGTGTGTGTGTGTGTGTGTGTGTGTGTGTGTGTGTGTGTGTGTGTGTGTGTGTGTGTGTGTTCGTTTCTGTCTGCTCTGAGTTTCGCCTTGGGTTGGGATGTTCGTGACTATGAGGCGGGTGAAAGGATTTGCAATTCATATAAGGATGAGTTGACCTTAGAATTGTGTGAGTGGGCAAGGAGGTAAATGTCCAACTATGTATGGATTGAAGTAGAAAGTTATTGTTACGGTGTGTGTTATTATGCATTGGTCGAGACGCTCCTGTTCTCCTCTCATGTTTTGCATGAGCTCGGGACTTTTAGAGATTAGTAAAATTATTTTAGTTGAAACTTTCAAAGGATAGTAAAATTATTAAGAATGGCCCTTGTGGTTCAAAGAGTAGGACATGACTGATAATTTTAAAGGCAGGTTTAAATTAGAGGAGGATATTTTGTTCTGGTTCAGTGGACACATTCTTTCATTCATACGTTTAACTTGGGAATTCATGGTCTCTGATGTCGGAAAAAATGAATAAAACATTCAACGATGCTGCGAATAGCTACCTGCAATTGATGCAGTATTGAATTTGAATAGCCATCTATGTATCATATTTAATGCATATACACTGTTAACAGGCCAGTTACTGCAGTATTTGTCCTGCGATAGCATCCCCGCTAAAATGCCGAAATGCATCCAGCATCTCACTGACCACGACTGAAACGGACTTTCGTCTCTCTCTGATAGGTATTGTGTATTTAACACAAGTCCAAAAGTTCTATCATGAAAAATAGCAGTAACTAGCCTGTCGACAGTGTGTATATATCATGTATGATAATAGAAGGCAATTCCAATTAAATAATGTCTCAGTGGCGAATATCGGATATTAGATAGATAGATAGATAGATAGATAGATAGATAGATAGATAGATATACATGTATGTGTGTGGGTATGTGTATGTGTGTATTATATAAATGATTACATAGAAATGCAGTTGAATTTCCAAAAGTGAAATAGTAGTCGTGAATACGAAAATTCCCTCAAAATGTTATATAATCAATACACATATTCCTTCAGACAAGATAGTGAGAGAAAAAAAAAACACAACTATTCTCTCAGAATGTGCCTGGAGTCTGAAAGATAACTTTATTGACAATTTCAGAATCAATACTTGTAAAACTTCTTTAAAAACCTTAACTGCTTATCTGAAAGTTGGATTTTGTTACTTCTAACCGCCCACATCAGAGAAAATACCTCTTAGAAACAGCCAAACTATAATATAAGAACACCCACAAAATTTGTATGTCATCTTTTCTGTATAAGTTTAAAATGCTAATAAATCTGCACAGGAACTATTGTGTGTTACCTTACGTTCCAAGTTAAGCAATTTTTCACTTGTTAAAGAAATATTAGTTAAAACGCTAGAGATTTGTTTATTTACCAATTTGTCATACTTTACCCTGCTTGTTCTTGTGCTATCTAACCCTTTCAAGAACAATCAAAATTTTTACATAGTGCCTAATGTGTATAGAATTGTCACCCGTATACCGGTAACTAGGTCAAACTCTCTATGTCTCGTAACATTTTTTTTTTTTCCTTTTACGAAATATATTGAGTTTTACTTTCGATATATTTCTTCTCTTTCCACCTTTTTTATAGCTTCTTCATTTTCATCTACTATCCTTTCTTCCCTTCATATTTTTTTAAAAACTATATCATGTATATCGCCAAACCCTGTTCTTTTAACAGGATTGGGTGACATAACATTCATAATAAGTGTCTTCCTACCTCTACATTACTTAAATAGCCTGACTCTCAAACCATTCCTTGTTTGCCTTTCTGGTCTCCCCCACCACTACCTCACTTATATCATGTAATCTTTTCTCAGCCTCTCTATGGAGTTAAATTTGTCTCTCCCACCTCTCTCTCTCTCTCTCTCTCTCTCTCTCTATCGCTCTTATTTTTGTCTTACTTTTCCGTATTCTTTCTCCTTTCTTGTTTTTGTCTTTTTCCATTTTCTTTATATCTTCTTCTCTATTTCTTTAGAAACTTTTGTTCTTATTTCACGTTATAATTTTTTTATTTGTTTACATATATTTTCTCTGTAGAAACGTTTATATCTCTCTTATTCATAGTTTAATATTTTTTAGCATTTATATTTTTACATATATTCTTCCTTGACTATTAAAAAAGATGCATGTATGTATATGTGCTTCTGTACATGTTTGATTGTCAATGCGTTTGTGTATTTACAAGTAGTAGTAGTAGTAGTAGTAGTAGTAGTAGTAGTAGTAGTAGTAGTAGTAGTAATGGCAGCAGCGGTGGTGGTGGCAGCGGAGACGGCGGCGTTTGCAGCAGCAGTTGCGGCGGTGGTTGCGGCAGCGGTTGCGGCGGTGGTTGCGGTGGCAGTTGCGGCGGCGGCTGTTGCGGCGACGGTTGTTGCGGCGGCGGTTGTTGCGGCGGCGGCGGCGGTTGCGGCGGCGGTTGCGGCGGCGGTTGCGGCGGCGGCGGTTGCGGCGGCGTGGTGACTGTGGTTGAGATAGCGGCGGCGGTGGTTGCGGCGGCGGTAGTTGCGGTGGCGGTGGTGGCTGCGGCGGCGTGGCGGCGGTGGCGTGGCGGCGGCGTGGCGGCGGCGTGGCGGCGGCGTGGCGGCGGCGTGGCGGCGGCGTGGCGGCGGTGGTGGCGGCGGCAGCGGTTGCGGAGGGTGGTGGTGGCGGCAGCGGTGGCGGCGGCGGTTGCGGTGGCGGTGGTTGCGGCGGCGGTGGTTGCGGCGGCGGCGGTTGCGGCGGCGGCGGTTGCGGTTGCGGCGGCGGCGGTTGCGGCGGCGGCGGCGGCGGTTGCGGCGGCGGCGGTTGCGGCGGCGGCGATTGCGGCGGCGGCGATTGCGGCGGCGGCGATTGCGGCGGCGATTGCGGCGGCGATTGCGGCGGCGATTGCGGCGGCGGCGGCGGTGATTACAGCAGCGTCGGCGATCGCGGCGATTGCGGCGGCAGCGGTAGTGGTGGTGGTAGTAGTAGTAGTAGTAGTAGTAGTAGTAGTAGTAGTAGTAGTAGCAGTAGCAGCAGCAGTAGTGGTGGTGGTGGCGGCGGCGGCGGCGGTTGCGGCGGCGGTTGCGGCGGCGGTTGCAGCGGCGGTTGCGGCGGCGGAGGCGGCGGAGGCGGCGGAGGCGGCGGAGGCGGCGGAGGCGGAGGCGGCAGCGGAGGCGGAGGCGGCGGCGGAGGCGGCGGAGGCGGCGGAGGCGGCGGAGGCGGAGGCGGCGGCGGCGGAGGCGGAGGCGGCGGCGGAGGCGGCGGAGGCGGCGGAGGCGGAGGCGGCGGCGGAGGCGGAGGCGGCGGAGGCGGCGGCGGAGGCGGCGGCGGAGGCGGCGGAGGCGGCGGCGGAGGCGGCGGCGGAGGCGGCGGCGGAGGCGGCGGCGGAGGCGGCGGCGGAGGCGGCGGCGGAGGCGGCGGCGGAGGCGGCGGCGGCGGCGGCGGAGGCGGCGGCGGCGGCGGAGGCGGCGGCGGCGGCGGCGGAGGCGGCGGCGGAGGCGGCGGCGGAGGCGGCGGCGGAGGCGGCGGCGGCGGAGGCGGAGGCGGCGGCGGAGGCGGAGGCGGCGGCGGAGGCGGCGGCGGAGGCGGCGGCGGAGGCGGCGGCGGAGGCGGCGGCGGAGGCGGAGGCGGCGGCGGAGGCGGAGGCGGAGGCGGAGGCGGCGGCGGAGGCGGCGGCGGAGGCGGCGGCGGCGGCGGAGGCGGCGGCGGAGGCGGCGGCGGAGGAGGCGGCGGCGGCGGCGGAGGCGGCGGCGGCGGCGGCGGCGGAGGCGGCGGCGGAGGCGGCGGCGGAGGCGGCGGCGGAGGCGGCGGCGGAGGCGGCGGCGGAGGCGGCGGCGGAGGCGGCGGCGGAGGCGGCGGCGGAGGCGGCGGCGGAGAAGGCGGTTGCGGCGGCGGCGGCGGTTGCAGTAAGTGGGAAAATAATGTTTATTTTTGTGTACTTCCACTTTATTTATATTTGAAAAGTTTCCTCCTACTTTTTTGAATTGCAAAGTCTTTGATCAGATCCTGAAAATTAATCTTAGGTAACACATCTGCATCTATGCTTAGTAGAGATAAAGGCATCCCA
>NC_142933.1:38913646-38923646 GCF_046866305.1 Octopus bimaculoides | reverse complement strand
ATACACACACATACACACATACATGCATACACACACGCACACATACATACATACATATATACATACATACATACATACATACATACATAAAATGCCTTGAGGTGTTTTACTGGTTCTTTACGTTGACTTCAAATCCTACAAACGTTCTGGCTTTATGCCCATGTTGAAAATGAATAATACTGGTGGGTAGCCAGAACTGCGAGAGCATCGAATAGAATGTCTTGCTATATTTATATAAGCTGAGTTCTGAGTTCAAATTCCGCCAGAGTTGACTCTACCTTTCGTCCTTTCAGGATCGATGAATTAAGTACCAGTCAAGTATTGGGGTCGATGTGATCGACTTACCCCCTCCCTATAAATTTCAGGCCTTGTGCTTGTTGTAGAAAGGATTATTATTATTAGCTTGCTTACCAACCACATGGTTCCGGGTTCAGTCCCACTGCGTGGCACCTTCTACTATAGCCTCGGGCCGACCAAAGCCTTGTGAGTTGATTTGGTAGACGGAAACTGAAAGAAGCCCGTCGTATATATGTATATATATATATATATATGGGGATGGTGTATGTTTGTATGTTTGTGCGTCTGTGTTTGTTCCCCCAACATCACTTGACAACCGATGCTGGTGTGTCTATGTCCCCGTAACCTAGCGGTTCGGCAAAAGCGACCGATAGAATAAGTACTAGGCTTACAAAGAATAAGTCCTGGGGTTGATTTGCTCGACTAAAGGCGGTGCTCCAGCATGGCCACAGTCAAATGACTGAAACAAGTAAAAGAGTATTATTATTATTATTGATATTATTATTATTATTATTATTATTATTATTATTATTATTATTAGGCATTATCATTAAGGCGGCGAGCTGGCGGAGTCGTTAGCATGTCAGACAACGTGCTTAACGGTATTTCGTCTATCCTCACGTTATGAGTTCAAATTCCGCCGACGTCACTTTACCTTTTATAATTTTGGAGGTCAATAAAAGAAGTACCAGTTGAGCACTGGGTCGATGCAATTGATTTACCCCCTCCTTCGAAATTGCTGGCCTTGTGCTAAAATTTGAAATCATTATTGTTGTTGTTATCGATGTTTATATTATTTACTTTTCTTAATTTTATTTTTATATTCTTTTGTTAAATCCTTATTGTTGTAGTGTCTCCTTTCATCGATGTAAACCCCTACCTGCCTGTTGCATTTTGTTCTTTGATATTGTCCTCAATGTTTTGAGCCCTTGTGGATAATAAATGAAATCATCATCATCATCATCATCCTCATCGTCGCCGTCGTCATCATCATCATCATCATCATTATCATTATTATTATTGAGTGAGAGAGCAGTGCATGCTATCAAAGTGAATCTGGGGTAAAATATACGAAGCTCATTATACCCATCATGACTACCCGTCTGATAAGGGTACACTAGGAACATTCTTCTTCTTCTTCTTCTTATTATTATTATTATTATTATTATTATTATTATTATTATTATTATTATTATTATTATTATTATTACTACTGTGGCCAATAAAACGAATTAATTAATTAATTAATTAATTATTATTATTATTATTAATATTATTATTATTGTTATTATTATTATTATCAACAACTTTGTTTCAATGTCAAATTCATACAAATTGTTTATACGTCACGAAAGTGGATTTCAAATTCGAATAAACACGAGAATTGATGACGCCTTTTGTCTGATTGAGAACCAATAGGCATCAGTGGTACCCTGACGTCGATTCAACACATTATACACCCCTACTTTTCTCTATTAAAAATAATTACTCTCATGACAAACCAACAAAAGTGAATTAATACAGCGCTCAAGTGACTAACCAAATTCAGTCGTAAATCCTATTTATAGATGTATGGCCAAGAAGTTCGATTCAAAATCACGTGGTATTTGATACAGTCTACCTGTACGGCAAGTTGAGCAAGAGCCTTGTACACTAACTTCGTGTACACCCAAGTCTTATCAGTAAAATGGAAGCCCATTGAGTGGGTTTAACAGGCCGATAGTCAGTTCACCGACCATAGACACCGGCATTTCGCTCTGTGAAGTCAGCTTTGGCTTTCATTCTTTCGTAATCGATAAGATAAAATAGCATTCAAGTACTGGGATCGATATAAGCTTCTAACCATCTCGATGTCACAGTCACACAGTGAGATCGATCATGCAAGCAAGGGATTGATTACACTGAGATCAATGTGCCAGTCCAGAGTGATGGACTGGCGGAATGGTTAGTGTCGAATGAGATGTTTTTCAGTGTGTGTTCCTGGTCTTCGCGTTCTGAGTTCTTGGAAGGAGAAGAATAAATCCGTCGCACGTCTTAACTACCATCTGTTTTTTTTTTGTTTTTTTGTTTTTTGTTACCATTGGGGGAGATCACTCTGATGCAAACATTTAGGCCACGATTCTGGATTGAGGGAAACTTCTTTCCTTCGTTCCACCTGTCTTGGAAGCCCTCAGAAAAATAAACGGTCTTGGTTGTTGTCACTCCGCCTAAAGCGTTAAAAATCAAGATATAAATCAATCGCCCGGTTTATATGACTGGCCTCTGTTCTTTTCGAAAGAAAGCTTTTAGTGGAGTTTCTAGCCTACGGCGACCATCGATATCTCACTGTTGTGCTTTCTACTGGAACAATTAATGAGTTGTTGTTTCTTCTAGCCTTTTCTCTCACCGCAGGCCATGTGTACTGTCTACGCCCACATGGCTGTCTGATTAAGAAGTTTGTTTCGCTTGCGGCTCCGTTCTCATTGTATGGCATCTAGGAGAATTATTCTTGCGTGAATGTGTGTATGTGCAGGTGTGTGCGTACATGTGTGTTTATGTGTGTGTGTGTGTGCGTGTGTGTGTGTGTGTGTGTGTGTGTGTGTGTTTGTGTTTGTGTGTGAAGCCGGGTTGACGTAAATTATGTAAAAGCCTGTCAGACTATACCCAGGACCTTTTAGAAGGCGAGATTCAACAGAAACATCAGTCTTGTGCCCAGCGAGGCAACTAGGGACCAATGACTCAACGAAGTACCCAGTAAGCCAATAAGAAGTCTAGTGAGTCAACGAGGAGCTCAAAGACCTAACAAGGGATGTATTCATCCAAGGAGACATCCAGTAAGTCAACACGAGCTCCAACAAGCCAACGAAAGGCCCAGCGAACCAATATGGTAGCCCATGAATATCTGAAGAACACATCTCCAAATAAAACAAACAAATAAAAACTCACAGGCTCCCACCATCACCACCACTAACCTTGAATTTCCAGAGGACCACCTTTCCTAGGGTTTGAACTCTGAATCGTTCCACCGTACCAAACTTCTCTCGGTGGCCTTACTAATACTTGCTAATTTGTGGTTTTTCCCCTCCTTTACTAATACCAGCCTCGTGAGAGGAAGAGGATTGGCGAAAAGTCATAGACGTTACTCATCCTTCTGTGATGAAGTCATAAAAGAAACTATAACAAATTAAATATAAACGAAGGTAATAGGTGAAACAACAAAACGCATGCGATACGAACTGGAAACATTTTGTAATATCGGGGGAAACGGCGAACGTTGATACCTAATCAGCTCGGCCATGAGATATTCTCTCCGAGTTTAGTAGTATTTTCAAATAGTTTTACCAGAGGGAGCTTACAGTAAGAGATAGTTTTGAAAGAGGTTTTGGTTGATTTCACCTTATGGGTAGGAACCTATTTGTAATGCATTTGTTGTATATTATTTGTTATGATGTATAATGTATCTTTTATAATTACACGTATTTACTTATATATATATATATATATATATATATATATATATATATATATATATATATATATATATATATATATATATGTATATATATATATATATATATATATATATATATATATATATGTATATATATATATATATATATATATATATACATGTACATATATACAAGCATATATATTTATATAAGTACATATATATATATATATATATATATATATATATATATATATATATATATGTGTGTGTGTGTGTGTGGGCGTGTATATATATGTGTGTGTGTGTGTGTGTGTGTGTATTATGTATATGTATATACATATACATACACATGCGCGTTTGTATGTATATGGGTATATGTAAAGATGTATACATATGTATGTTTGCATATGTTTGTATATGTGTATGTGCGTGTGTGTGTGTGTGTGTGTGTGTGTGTGTGTGCGCGCGCGTGCGTGATTTCTCATTACTACATCAAAGATGAAAAGATAACCGCTAGCTTTGTGGTTTGTTTTCTCTCTGTATTTACTCATGTGAGAAGAGAACTCCATTGTTCAGAGATAGACTTTATAGCAGGAAATGATAACGTATGGCCATTTGTCAAAAGAAACTCATTCCCAAACTCAATGGATTGGTTTATGCTACTGCAGTATTACGGCTCTCTATTCCAATATGTTCACATCGAAATATCAAACAAATTCTACGAACAGAACATTACAATAAAACCCGTTTTATGTAATCCTTACTAATTAAAAGACATTTGTGTGTGCATGTGTATGGATGTTTCTATGTTTGTATGTGTGTGTGTGTGTGTGTGTGTGTGTGTGACTATATGTATATGTGTGTGAGTGATTGTATATGTATAATTCTGTGTCTGTGTATGTGTTTGTTCGTGCATGAGTGCGTGTCGTCGCATGTGACTGTATGTATGTATGTATGTATGTATGTATGTATGTATGTATGTATGTGTATGTATGTATGTATGTGTATGTATGTATGTATGTATGTATGTATATGAGTGTCTGCGTGAGTGTGTGCATGTGTATGTGCTCGCGCGGAAAAACACTTGTTTTCAATCCATCAAAACAACGCAGACACATATACAAACACACACAAACATGCACATACGAGTATATTCATAGCCAGTGACATACACACACATAGACGCACACGTACACACATACATACATACATACATACACACAATAATCACACGGTAAGACAATCACACACATGACAATCACGCAACCTAACAATTCTACAAACACATATACAATCACACACACAGATAATGCCACATGCGCGCACATACACACGTAATTGCACACAGACTCACACTCTTACACCATTTTTCACACGCATACATACACAACGCCCACACATATACTATACAAACTGAAAACATATGCAGCATACACACGTCACACACACACACGCGCACATATATACACACACACATGCATATAAACACATATTCATAGCCAGTCACATGCACACACATAGACGCAAACGTACACACACGGACACAAACACATATATACACATTTTGAATACATACATGAGTGTGTGTATATTAAACATTCCGTGCATACAAAATGAGTTTCTACGCTATCTCAGGTGTAAACATCTAGCCAGACGGCATACATACATACATACATACATACATACATATATGCATGCATACATAATACATACACGCATACACACACACACATGAATATGCACAAACAGAAAGACAGCCGTCCAAACACACACACACACACACACGCGCATACATGCATACATCATACATATATACTGGCATACATACATACATACATATATATATATATATATATATATATATATATATATATATATATATATATATAATTATATATATGTATATACACACACTCGCACGCATGCACGTACATATATATACATACATATGAGTGTGTGTATGTGTATATGTGTATGTATGCATGTATGTATGTATGTATGTATGTATGTATATATTACAAACACACACATACGCGTGTCTGTGTGTGTGTGTGTGTGTGTGTGTGTGTGTGCGTGCGTGAACACGCATGCATATAAACTTATATGCGCACGCCCACACATTAACAGAAAGAAGAGACGAGATTGAAAGAGAGGGCGGGAGAGATTGAGTACAACGTTCACTTCCGTTAGAAAGAAAGAAAGAAAGAAAGAAAGAAAGAAAGAAAGATTATTTGTTGCTCCTCAGTGAATATCCTATAACTATGTACCAGCTATAGTAGTGACGTCACCATGGACATCAACAGCAGCGACATCTGAAGCATGATAAAAGAGGTAGCCAATCCGGAACAATGCCATCGTTACAAGCTGCTCTGGCTTTATCTTTCGCAATCCAAGCGTTGTACTGTATTTGCAAGGTTGAAGATTTGTTTTTATTTTGTTAGGTTTTTGTTGGACTTTTAGTTGTGATTTGTTTTAATTTCTTCTACTTATTTCTGTTTTTTTGTTTTTTTTAACCTTATTGCTGCCATGAAAAGCTTGTCATATCTTATGCCATGTGTTCGTTGATGGTTGAATAATTGTTGTAGTGTGTAAACTAGAAATTATTCGTTGGAAGCACACGCATACAAACAAATCGAGCGTAGTCCTGAGTAGAGGAAATTCTACGCTGACGCTTGAAGTAAATCTTAGGTCATGGAAACATTAATTGGCTGTGGAAAAAAAAAACAGCCAAATCTCCTTCAAATCATACCTTATAATCTTTAAGTGTGCACTCTGAAAATTTTTTTAAAAAACGGTATCGTCACGACTGGAACGCCTTTGATCACAGATCTTTTCAGTCAGGGCTGATCAGGGTTTAAAGAAAACACCAACACACAAACAACCGCGAAAATTTTCCGAGAGAATGAGTCTTATTTACAACATTCTGGCAATCTTCTGTTGTATTTTAGCAATGGCGAATATGTTTCCGTGCCGTATGGTTTACAAAGCTTCGTCATTCTGATATTTCTACAACATGACAGTTCTGTATTATTTCTACGACAGTAGGTTGGTAAAGAAGATGATTGAGATTGTCACATGCAGAAAGAGAAACAGATTGAATAAGAGAAAGTATTATATAATGGACGTAAAACATATAAGTGTAGGCGTCAGACAGAGACAGTTAGATAGATAGATAAATGGAATTCGAAAAGAGAGAAATGAAGATAAATGAAGTATGGGTAATATGAATTTGGCATAAACATATAAACAGAACAAGATGTGCGCGTGCGTGCTTGCGTGTGTTTGTGTATGTGTGTGTGTGCGTGCGTGCGCACGTAGGTGTGGTTTTTATCCTCCTTGTGCAAGGATGGATTTATACTGCCCTATGACATAGACTGTTATTTTCAGGTAAGAACTATTATATTAGTTTGACCTACAAATCCAGCTCGACTTTTCCATTCGTCCCTTTGGTAGTGGCGGTGGGGGGGGGGGTCAGTAAAATAAATACCAGACTGGAAATCAATATGATTGATTATAACCATCCTTTTACTCTCAAGGTTGGTGATCTGGTACCTAAGGTAGAAACCAGCATTTAGCTCTCGTAGTTGTTGCTATTATCATTGATGGTCGTTGTCGGACAAAATGCTTAACGGCACTTCGTTCTACTTTACGAGTTCAAATTCCGCTAAGGTCGACTTTGCCTTTCATCCTTTTGGGCTTGATGAAATAAGTACCAGTTTGAGCACTGGGGTCGATGTAATCGATTATCCCCCTCTATCAAAACTTCAAGCCTTGTGCAGATAGCAGAAAGGATTTTATTATCATTATTGTTCAGTAGTTTTATTTTTATAACGTGCTTTCACTTCACTACCGAGCGCAGCTCTGTGCGCCTTGGGTATGTGCTGTGGTTTGCTGTGGTGCTCTTATGGTTACTGTATTGAAAGTGTTTTGCGTAGGATGTGTGCAGTGCCCAGTAGTGCAATTTTCTGTATGTTATATATATTTGTAAGTCCTGGTGTTTTTGTTATGTATTTGTCTGAATATTTTTTTATTATACCTAAGGCACCTACTATAATAGGAATTGTTTCTGTTTTTAGATTCCACATTCGAGTTACCTCTATTTTATTATTATTATTATTATTATTATTATTATTATTATTATTATTATTATTATTATTATGATTTCCAAAAGTCACCGAGGTCGACTTTGCCTTTCATCCTTTCGGGGTCGATAAATTAAGTACCAGTGAAATACTGGGGTCGATGTAATCGACTAGTCCCCTCCCCAAAATTTCAGGCCTTGTGTCTATAGTAGAAAAGATTATTATTATTATTTTCAAAAGTCGCCGAGGTCGACTTTGCCTTTCATCCGTCCGGGGTTGATGGAATAAGTACCAGTTGAACACTGAGATTGATACATCGAAGGATACTAGTAGGGTGTTTTTGCTTACTGTTTTAGGGAGGTAATTGAGCATATATAGGTCGTCCCTTATGTAGCTTTTGATATGCTTGAGGAATTGTTTTAAGAGGGCATCTAAAAAGTTACTGAGCCGATGTGTTTCGCATGCGGGGCCTGCTATTATAGGTCTTAATTTGAGGTCATTAGGAGTGTGGCAATCCTACTTATACGTTACTTATTTTCTCACTTTTGTGTATCTTAGGAACACCGTAGAATTGACTGTTTTTACTTTTGAAGTTAGTCATATAATCGCATTCCTTGTCGGTGAGCCCTTCTCTGTTTAGGTTGAACATAGTTTTTTGATTTCTCATTATTTTCTGCTGACTGTATTGTTGGACCCTTTTCATGATATGTTGTGTCTTCTAATATAGATAATACTAAAGTTATATAGTATACTGTGCCCATTAAGACAACTGCATTCCCTTTATCAACTTCTTTGATTGTTGTTGTTTTATCATCTTTTAATTTGTTCAGCTCAGCCCATTCTTTTTTGCTGAAGTTTGGCTTGTGTTTTTGTTTGTGTATATGTTGATATAGGTAATGCGTGATGTATTCACAGAAATGGTCTAGAATTTTGTTCTTACCTTTTGAAGGAATGTAGTTACTTCTATTTCGGACTAGCGATTCGTTCTCGTTGTACTTATCGTATAGTTCCTCAACGAGCCGCAATTTTTTGCAGAATTCCGCAACGTCTTCTTTCATTTCGTTGTAGTTGGGGCGTTAGGGGTGGGTGTAAACTTGAACCCTTTGGAGAGTATGTTGATTTGGTTTGCTGCTAGTTCTTTGTCAATTAGATTGATGATTTTTATCATTTTAGGTTCCTCCTGTCTGTCTGCTGTTATCTCCTATCTCTGTGTTTGCGTATATATGTTTAATTTATATATATCCCCTTCTCCTCCTCCTGTTTTTTCTCCCTTACGCTATCTCCAATTTTTCCTCTCCCCTTCAGAGTTCTCTGTTTGTCACTCTCTTTCACTCACTCTCCCTCCCTTGTTCACGTGGTTCCCACGTGACCATCGGCCATCATTCTTCTCCTAACTTGCGTTTCTTTCTTTCTCTCCGTTGTAGCTGGATCAAGGAAGACGTGTTCTTGTCTGTCTCCTGTCCATGCTTGATTTACGCGTCCACCACCACAACCTTGTTTAGGCTCAGCAGCCCTTCCTGTTTATGTTACCAATTTTGACTCTCCGCAAAATCCCAAAACAACTGTTTTATCGAAAGCGTATCTTGCTGAATGCTCGAAATACGAGAGTAGAAAAACAGCCAAGAACTGATGAAGGGTCGTTTTTGTGTTGTTTGTCTTGTCTTTTGTTGATCGAAAAAATAGTTCATATTCCATGTATTCGCACTTCGTATTTTTTGTTGTACACGTTTCGTGACGTCCTGTGCCCACATATGCATATATATATATATATATATATCATTATTATTATTATTATTATTATTATTATTATTATTATTATTATTATTATTCCGTTAATGATAGGATCAAGAAAAAAGTACTCCACCCAGTGAGAGATAAGTATCATTTAATACACACAATATTTAGAAATGAGCTAGTATTAGTTTCATGCAGTGGAAACACAATGTGTGCGTGTGTGTGTGTGTGTGTGTGTGTGTGTGTGTGTGTGTGTGCGTGCGTGCTTGTTTCGTTATTTCTATGCATTGATATTTGAGAACGATTGGATTCGAAAAAATACTTTGAGATGTAGAGAATATCAAATCTAACATCATAAATAAGAAAAAAAGAGACAATGTAAATCATGGAATATGAGAGAAACGAGAGACTAAAAGCGCATATAAAGGAGCAAAGGATGAAAGCAATTGGCTTC
>NC_142933.1:38888646-38908646 GCF_046866305.1 Octopus bimaculoides | reverse complement strand
GAGAGAAAGAGTGAATGGATGTGTGACAGAAAACAGGAGAGAGAGAGAGAGAGAGAGAGTGTGTGTGTGTGTGTGTGTGTGTGTGTGTGTATACATGAGAGAAAGAGTAAGTTTATGTCAGTATGACTATGTTACCCTATGTATTTGTTCGTCATAATCCTCAATGCGAAAGTCTTAACTAACCGAGTTAGTAGAAAGCCAGTCTACTAACAAAACTTTCAGATAATTTTCTTAGATTTCATCAAATAATTTTCTAAAATTTACCGACCATTCTTCGATTTTACTGAATTCATTAATATAACATATGACTAACCTTTAAAGACTTCGAGTTTTCTTCGTTAGTATACAATTTTGATTTCTTTTCCTTGTATAATTTTTTTAGGAAATTGTCGTTCTGTACATGAGAATTTTTTTAAAAATTTGTTTTCCATATTCTAAGGCAGCGGTTTCCCACCTTTTTTTTTTTTTTTTTTGCACCACGGACCGGTTTCATACAAGACAATTTTTCCGCGAACCGGGGTAGAACGCGCATAACAAAACACTATAAAGTGTGTAATATATCATCTAATTATTACATATTTAATGCAATTATTGAATATTATGCATTTTATTTCTACTACAGTTCTATATTTAAGAGATTAGGAATTATGTACATTATTTACATTTGATGGATATTTGTCCTCATCTTGTTTGTTGTTAACACAACATTTCGGCTGATATACCCTCCAGCCTTCATCAGATGTCTTGGGGAAATTTCGAACCTGTGTTCTTATTCCTAAGGTATTTTTCGATGTTATTATTACTATTATTATTATTATTATTCAGGAATCTTGGGGTTAGTAGCCCGCGCTCTTAACCACTACGCCATATGCTCATGAGCAATTATGGAGTGAATTTTAGGGCTTATAAATCTAATATTTCCTATCCTTCCTTAATACCGGTTCCCATATGTTATTCTTATCTGCACTCGGTCTGCTTAGGAGGTTGTTGTGTCCTAGCATATGTGCTGCTTGTTTTAGTTTTCGTATTTTCCAGTGTTGTTCTCTGTCTATTATTTTAACTTCATCTCACAGGGGGAGGTGGTTTCCATTTTTCCATACATGATCAGCTATACTCGATTTATCGATATCTCCTCGTTTCACAGCTTTGCGATGTTCATCTACCCTTATTTTGAGGGAGTGGCTTGTTTCGAAATTTCCCCAAGACACCTGATGGAGAGTGGAGGGTATATCAGCCGAAACGTTGTGTTAACAACAAGCAAGATGAGGACAAATATCCGTCAAACGTAAATAATGTTTATTTCTACTATTATTACATTGTAATGTGTGTGTGTGTGTGTGTGTGTGTGTGTGTGTGTGTGTGTGTGTGTGTGTGTGTGTGTGTGTGTGTGTGTGTGTGTGTGTGTGTGTGTGTGTGTGTAATTGTTAAAGAGATCCACTATATCAGGAATCAACAATTATACATCTGCTATATCGGAAATCTGCAATGGCTCCATAACTACCGTCTCGGCTATAACCTTGGAGCCTTAGTAAGCCGTTACAGCACTTACCTAGCGTACCTACTCGTTTAGATCGTCTGTAAACCAAACCACCATATTAATCTAGAAAGTTAGGATATTTGAAGCGGTTTCAAAAATACTTTTAATGCTACCATCATTTGCGATCTAAAGCAGTTGCTCTTTTTCCAACAAGGACAAGATTGATTTACATGGCTTATTCACAAATGGATCGCGGATCCGTTCCTTCCTAGCTAGAAGTGGAGTGGCTTTTGTGGTCGGAAAGTAATGTTCAAATTCTTTTAAAAGTTGCGATAAATGATTGTACAACAGCTGAGAGAATGAAGATCTGGGCTCAGTTTCTTTCAAGATTCCAGCTAATGTTTGAAACATGTCAAATATCCCTGTGTTGTCTTCCCCACTATTTCAGTTTGGCTTTGAATGCAGCCACTTTATCTGCCGACTGGAAAACAGTTGTCGTTCTCCCCTGAAATGACAGATTGTATTCGGTTGAGCAGGGTCAATATGTAACACAAGTAAGCAAGCTTTGCATTCTATTCTGTACTACTAAAATGTGCTGTCGGTAGTGACTGTTTTCCTAAAAGAAATATATGGAGCGGCTAGCGAAACTCAAAGCTCTGACCAGTGATCTTCCTTTTGAACATCATTCTAACTTCTGTATATAACAGAAGACGTTTGTACTCACCTATCTCTTAACAGAGCTGCTCAAACAGACGTGAGTTAAGGGTATGTACTTTGACGTAGTTGATAACTTTAATCAGGCCATTCAAAACGTTAAGTTCACGTGACATTTTGTGGTTAGCTAGCATTTCTCTATGGATAAAAGAGTGCGAAGTCTCACAATCAGGTGCGGCTTTCTTGACCCGAATAATGAAACCAGAAAGTCGCCCAATCATGGCAGCCGCTCCGTCCATGTATACAACGACACAAAATGACGAATTTAGTTTCCTTGATACGTAATAATTCACAGACTTGGAAAAGTCTGCAGCTGTGGTGTTTGTTGGCAACAATAATACACATGATGTATCCTCACGCACAACCTGAAATTATATTGCTCAAAAACAAGTATTGTCGCCTTGTTGTCGACAGCTTTAGAGTCGTCAACTTGCATTTCGTACCACGGTGACTCACTGATATTCTATTAAAATTATGCTTCAATGTCTTCTGCTATTTCATCAATTCGTCAAATTACAATGCTGGTTAAAAGAACCTGTGCAGCCTCTCTGAAATGTTTAGGGGAAATGTTCTCGGCAGCAGGCAGGATCAATTCATCACCACTAGTAAAAGACTTCTTAACCTTAGCAATGCATATAGCCACAAAGAATAATGCTTTCATTTGAGACGCATCTGATGTTGTGGTGACCTTCAACAATTGCTTAATATAAAGTATTCACATATCTTCTTTCAAAAATTTCCAAAGACTTGTCTTTTAATGCTTGATCTCTATGTGGCGAAGCAGTTTTCAAGACTTCATGACTTAATTGAATAGTCAGTCGCCATGTATTATACTGAGCGGGCTTGGAGGATGTGAATCACTTGTGATGAGCCCGTGATTTACAAGGAGAATTGGTATTTTCTTTTAAATGCAACTTCCCTTTTCTTGGTAGTCTTGGAGACTTCTACTGTTTCATCATTTGAGTATTTTCCTCTTTTCGAAGAAGCTCTCCAGCAACTTTTGATTTTACTCATTTTTTATAGGATCAGAGTAGCATTACTAAGTTCTGACCCTATGAAATCTGCAACGCATTTCAAAAAGTCATTTTTCTACAAAATAAATTGTTAACGAGTTAACTCTAGAAAACACGAGATTTTCTAGAATGCAAAAAGAAAAAGATTTTAGCGACTTTATTGTCATAATTAACTTGTGGTCAATGAAAAAGACTGACTTACAGAAGTGCAGGAAAGAGACATAGACGGAAGTGGTAATTTTATAAAGTCAAACATCTTGTAAACTGTGATAGTAAAGACAATAGAAACAGAATTTAAAAATTGAGGATTTCTCTGCGGCGGGGTACCAAATGATCCACGGCCTGGTAGTTGGGGCTCCCTGATATATTCCCTTATTTAACAAATCGTTCTTTCTTTGAATTTCGAGGGGTTTTCTCCATCAGAGGCAGCCGAAAGCAGTCATATTTCACAAAGAAAATTACTTTTGGTAAGAAATCCAAGCATAAAGTAGGAAGGGTTGCTTGTCTGTCGATAAGTAGCGAACGCTGCTTCATGCATAGACTTTGGGTGTATCTATGTTTTGAAAAGGAAGAGTATTGGTGAAATATGTAATAAAACATGCGTATACTAACATATTAAACTTGATAGGTGTCTCCTTATAGAAGAAATAGAAACCAATATTGCAGTGAAGGTCAAATGCTCAGATTTGAAGAACAACCACTAAATAGTGAGGAACGTTTTGTCTAACGTTACACAACGCTTATTAAAACGTTGCAGTAAGAAGCTTCTAAGAAAATATTTTACTAAGCTTCGTAACACAAATATTACTTTCGGCATCCTAACAAAATAAGTCTGTTGGACTATGTAACAATATATTGTGTTGTTACGAAATAAAACGTCAAGTAATGTTTCTCATTAAAATATAACATTATAAGGCAGAAAGCTGGCAGAATCGTTAGCACGCTGGACAAAATGCTGCGTGACATTTCTTCCAGTTTTACGTTCTGGGTTCAAATTCCGCCGATGTCGACTTTGCTTTTCATCTTTCGTGGTCGGTAAAATAAGTACTAATTGAGCACTGGGATCGATATGATCGACTCGGCCTCCTTCCACCCCAACCCCAAAAAGTTCAGGCTTTGTACCTACGACTGAAAGGATTAACATATACCGTTATGATTTAGATCGCAATTGTTCGCAAAGTTATGTAACAAAAACTATCATACAAGAATGGATATGGTCTAGGAGAAAATCCAGGAATTTAGAAGAACACAGTCGACTCCATCACTTAACTAGTACTTTATTTTATCAACCCTGGAAGGATGAAAGGCAGAGATAACCAAAGAATGTAGGAAGTCAAAACAAATGTGCGATGTATTTCTGGCCGACGTTCTATTCTGAC
Organism: Octopus bimaculoides; assembly: GCF_046866305.1. Classification (NCBI taxonomy): domain Eukaryota; kingdom Metazoa; phylum Mollusca; class Cephalopoda; order Octopoda; family Octopodidae; genus Octopus; species Octopus bimaculoides. The sequence goes on along the minus strand of NC_142933.1, from coordinate 38,904,063 downwards.
ACTTCGCCACCTCTTCTTGATGGCTAAATAACAAAACGTTATATCTGGTTAAATAGCAAAACTACGGAACAAAACTTTATAACTAATTACATAATATATATATTTCCCTCTGTGTGTGCATATATATACATATTTCTTGCAGTGTAGGTGTTTTGACGCCCTTAGTCGCATTTAGCGATAATTATATGGTAACACACTGCACACGCAACAATTGTAGTGATTACAAATAACTGTCCAACTGCACTCCTTCGTATTGACCCCAACTTATTTAATTATCTATTCACACACTACAGAAGCCCCAACACAAATCTGACAGTACGTATAATAGTACTACTGGATAGCAAAGAGTGAAATCTGAAAGTGGACGAGCTTTATACTACGTTCTTAAGAGAATATAAGATATATATACATATATATATATATATATAGAGAGAGAGAGAGAGAGAGAGAGAGAAAGAGAGAGAGAGAGAGAGAGAGAGAGAGAGAGAGAAAGAGAGAGAGAGATAAAACTTACTTGGAAATGGATGCGTGGCGTTCAATCATATAATAATATAAATAATATATATATATATATATATATATATATATATATATATATATATATATATATATATATATATATATATATATATATATATATATATGCATGTATATATACATATATATATATATATATGAATATATACATACATATACGTACATACATATATGTATATACACATGCATATATGGGTACAGGTCGAACGTAAACAACATGAAATACGAAATATGAAAACATGGAATACGAACTTTTTTTTGCGAACAACGAAAGGAACAAATGGAAAACAAGACAAGCAACATAAAGAACGACCTGCATTCTTGTCTGTCTCCTGCCAAACCTTGTTTCTCCAGCATTCGCCGCTTCACCTCGTCATGGCTTAACAGTCCTTACCGTTTTCACTGTCCTGGTTTTGTTATCAACTATGACCCTCTGCAAATCCCAAATTTTATTTAATTTGCTTTGCGGGAGCAACTGTTTTGACGAAGGCGCATCTTGTCGAAATGTGGATTAGATAAAACAGCTGACAATGATGAAGGGCCGTTCTTTATGTTGCTTGTCTTGTTTTCCATTTGTTCCTTTCGCTGTTCGCAAAAAAAGTTCGTATTCCATGTTTTCGTATTTCGTATTTCATGCTGTTTACTTTCTCTGACGTCCTGTACCCTTATATGCATGTGTATATACATATATATGTAACTGTGTATGTATATGTATGTATACATGCATATATATATATATATATATATATATATATATATAAACAATATATGAGTATATGCATATATATGTACATGTATGTACATACCTTCATCTCCTTCATCAGCTGCCACCATTAAAACACCGGCGTTTCGAAGAATTAAGGCAGTACGCATCGTTGAAATGGTTCTTCCCACGAACACAAATTAAATTATTTTCGTGGAGGGTAGTGGCGAACGGAAAACAAGATAGGAAAACGAAACGGTGAATAAACAAACAAGCAAAAAGGCTGTACAGTCAGACGTGAAGTGTGTATGTATTGATCTCTGTGAAGCAAGAATAGGAGGGGCAAATATATATATATATATATATATATATATATATATATATATATATATATATATATATATATATATATATATATATATATAGGTTATGAGCGATAGTGGTGTCAATTAGACCCAAGGATTTTTTCAGGTAATGCTGAAGTAAGTGCTATGGATAGACCACAGTTAAGCTCCAGGTTCGGTGGTTATGCTAATAAGGAGCCCACCTTAGGTCATATATCACCGTGTGAATATAAGGATTTACTTTTCGTAATGAGATAAACAACCAAGGCTGTGTATAATATAGAACATTTATAAATAGAATGTCTTACAGCTGTTTCCAGGATATTTATTCATCGGAGACGGTGTGAGAGGATGATTAAACAATAGCTAGTTTAGTTAAGATAGGAAATAGAGAGTGAATGTAGGGATATTTTATTTGTAGATCCATTGTTTGGGTAGAATGGTAAACATATAAAATTCCAATACCTTGTGAGTAAGATCCAATTGTTTTTTAAGATTAGTCGATGCCTTTGTAAATCCATTATTAAGATTCCAATACACAATGAGTTCCAACAGTCTTTGGAATTGGCCATTCCAAATACAGAGTTTATATATATATATATTATATAATTGAACGCCATGCATCCATTTCCAAATAATTTTGATGCGACACTTGTTCTATTCTATTTCTCTTTCGTTTCCTCTCTCTTTCTTTCTCTAATTCTTTTTATATCCCCTTCTCCAACTTTCATTTTTGTCTCTCTCATCCTTTCTCTAATTCTTTTCCTCTCCCCTTCACAGTTCTCTATCTGTTCCTCTCACTTCATCACTCTGCCTCCATTACTCTCTCGCTGCTTACACGTGACCATCGGCCATCATTCTTTTCTTAACTTGAGTTTCTTTTCTTCCGATCAGCTACAGAGATAAGACGCATTCTCGTCTGTCTCCTGCCAAAGCTTGTTTCTCCAGCGTTTGCCACCTCACTTCGTCAACTTTGACACTCCGCAAATCCCAAATTTTATTTGATTTGCTTTGCGGTAGCAACTGTTTTGACGAATGCACATCTTGTAAATACTCGAAATGTGGAGTAGATAAAACAGTCGACAACCGATGAAGGGTCGTTCTTTATATTGCTTGCCTTGTTTTCTCTTTGTTCCTTTCGTTGTTCGCAAAAAATGTTCGTATTCCATGTTTATGTATTTCGTATTTCATGTTGTTTACGTTCTATAACGTCCTGTACCAATATATGCATGTGTATATACATATATATGTAAGTATATACGTATATGTATGTATACATGCATATATATATATTATTTATATTATATATATATATATACATATATATGTATGTATGCATGCATATATGTACTGTGTGTATATATGTATGTATGTATGTATGTATCTATGTATGTATGTATACAGGAGATGGAACAGTTTCAACGGCTACGTTCATAGCTCTGCTTAATCTGAGCTAGGGTTAAACGACACCAACAACTCTAGCAACACTTTCAATTTGGCTCTGTAACAAAGTATTCAACAAGACGGCGTAACAAAATAGTCTTCCAGGCTAATTTACAAAACCTTGTTTTCTGTTGCTTTGCTAAAAGCAATAATGTTTTCTGTTGCAATTTTATTTGGAGACTTTGGAATTCTTGAAAAAACAAACTATCGTAAAAGTGATATTTCAAACAAAGGAATAAGGCATAGTTGTGTAGGGTGATAATTCATTACATGATAGTTTGCCAGTTGGCTCCAGGTTCGATCCCCTGGCGAAGCACCTTGTATCTTCTATAATTGTAGTCACGAATAGACCAATATTCTTCCAAGTGGAATTTGGAAGACGGAAACTGTGTGGAAGACCGCTGTGTGTGTAGTGTGTATTCATGCGTGTGTAATATATACACGTATATATATATATATATATATATATATATATATATATATATATATATATATATATATATATATATATACACGCATACACATGTGTGTGTTTCTTTTTATACTCAGTTACTTTTGTAGAGAACAGATTTATTATTCTTAAACAAAAATGTTATTGACAGTGACTTCGAAGCTTTGGCCAGTTCCCACAATGGCCTAACTGGCCGAAACTTGAAAGTCACTACCAATAATATTCTTGTTTAAGTACTATATATATATATATATGTATGTATGTATGTATGTATGTATAACGAAATGTTAGCGCCAAGCAGTATTTAAGCATAAGCAAAATTTAGGCTAGTTAAAATATGTCTGTGACATTTCAACTGCTAAAAGGCAAATACACTGCGATTACCGTGGTGAAAATATCTCTTTTATGGTAAAAAGTGTGAAAATACCCAATTTGTTCAGTGTTGCCATCTATCAAGAATCTCAGACATCGGTGTTTCGAGTTTATTGACTCTTGTCAATGGGATGTGCCTAAGAGAAGCATCTCTGAACAAACTTATAAAGCAATAGCTTTATATAAAATTTAGTCAACAACGTTGACTGATTTGCGCTGGTAGATCGCTCGATCGAAGAAAATAACGAAATGTTATCGCCAAGCAGTGTTTAGGCATAAGCAAAATTTAGGTTAATTAAAATATGTTTGTGACATATTTTAATTGTTAAACGGCAAATACTCTAGAGTTACCGTAGAGAAAATATCTCTCTTACGGTAAAATGTGTGAAAAGATCCGGTTTGTTCAGTATCATCATCTATCAGGAATCCCAGACATCGATGTTTCGAATTTATTGAGTCCTGTTAATGGGATGTACCCATGAGAGGCAACTCTGAACAATATATATATATATATATTACTTGTTCCACTCAATGAATTGCGGCAATGCAGAAGGGCTTAATCGAACAAATGGATTTCAGTACTTATCTATTTTAAGTCTGGTACATATTTTATTACCAATTTTGTCGAACCGATAAGTTACGGAAAGGTACACAAACCAGCAACGGTTGACAAGTGGTGTCGTGACAAACAAAAACACAAATATATGACAATGCTTCCTCCCACTTTGATAGGACCACCCAAACATTGCTAGGATCTTACGACATACAAGGTGAAAGACTCATGGTGAGGCCACCAGCACCTCCGGATCTCAACCCTATCGAAAATCTTTGGTCCATCATTAAACAAGATGTTTATGCCGATGGACGCCAATTTACGTCGAAAGATGTCTTATGGACGACCATCAAAGCTGCAGTAGAGGTAGTCCAACCTGCTATTAAGAAATTGACAGATTCCATGACTAATAAGGGTTTTTGAAGTTATTCGTCGAAATGGCGCTCATATGGTTAAATAATTCATTATGTCAATAAATGTTATCATATTATTATGGTTTTCTGTTAAACATATACTCAATGTATGCTTAAAATATATCATTACCCATCGTTTTCTGAGAAAAAAATGTTTGGACGGGCTATTTTCAGTCAAAAGATATTAGCGTGGTTCATCCAAAAACTGAAGAATCTGAAATAAAAAAGAAAGGACGCTACACAGAATAATGAAAACATAACAATTGTGTTGCCATAGTGTGAAAATCAGCTTGGAAAACTTTTATCAAAATCGATTCACAAAAAACCGAGTAATTCTAAATTTCACTTCTAATCTATTAGCGTGATTCTGGGTGTATATAAATATGTGTATGTGTATGTGTATGCATATATGTACATGTGTGCATGTATGTACATGTATGTACGTGTGTGTGTTTGTGTGTGGTGGGGTCTGCGTGTGTACATGCGTATATATATGTGTGTGTGTGTGTATTTATATATGTACGAAGGGGTGCTGGAAAGTTCCTGGTTTTGGATAAAAGAAAATACAGGAGAATCAGTTAATTATGGTTTTATTCAACATATTCCCCTCTCAGATACACCCACTTATTGCAGCAGTCTTTCAGTTTTTCTAAGCCCTGCAGAAGAACTCGGAAAGTTGAGCCTCCAATCAGGCCTTTCGCGACACCCTTAAAACCAGGAACTTTTCAACAGCCGCTCGTATATATGTATACATAACATACATGCATACATACATACATACATACATACATATGATCTCTCAGTTACGGGAAAAGGCAGTGCCTATGTATGACCCTTTACTGGACCTCCGAGACTGATGGGAGGAAGGGAAGGAAGATATAGTCAACGGAGATTTGGTCCTAATTTTTACAACACATTGGAATCAATAAACACCTCCAAGGGACCAGATTCTGGTGTATTATAGGGTGATGGGTTAAGTCTACCACCCATGAAAGCCATGGCTGGATTTGAACTAAGAATGCAAAGGGACAGAACAAATACCGCAAGACACCCATTCCGAAGTTCTTATAGCTCCGTCAATACATGACCCTGAATTAGTACTTTTTCGTTGACCTTGAAAGGATAAAAGTCAAAGATTTGAACTCAGAAAACAGGATAAAATGCGAAGTATTCTACTTGACGCTTTATCAATTCAGCCGTTTGTTGCCATTTTCATCTTTGACATCAAGACCAATTAATTTGGATGTCAATAATTTCCCCTTCGAAGGTAGCGAGCTGGCAGAATCGTTAGCACGCCGGGCGAAATGTTTAGCTGTATTTCGTTTGTCTTTACGTTCTGAGTTCAAATTCCGCCGAGGTCAACTTTGCCTTTCATTCTTTCGGGGTCGATAAATTAAGTACCAGTTACGCACTGGGGTCGACGTAATCGACTTAATCCCTCTGTCTGTCCTTGTTTGTCCCCTCTATGTTTAGCCCCCTTGTGGGCAATAAAGAAATAAGAATCGTTAGCACGTAGGGCAAAATGCTTACCAGCATTTCGTCCGTCTTTACGTTCTGAGTTCAAATTCCGTCAAAGGTCGACTTCATCTTTCATTCTTTCAGGCTCGATAAAATAAATACCTATCCCTCCTTCAAAATTGCTAGCTTGGTGCCAAAACCTGAAAGCAATAATTTCTCCTCTAAGTGTAAGAATTTGCAGAACCTAACAACCCAATCGCTTGAGTAGGAACAGACATAGACAAGTAAGTACAAATATTCGAATGAGCAAATAAAAACAATATTTTGATAATGGTAAAGCGTAATGTTAGCAGGTAAGGTGTTAATTATGTGTTTAAGGCAGTGAGCTGGCAGAATCGTTAGCACACCGGACAAAATACTTAGCGGCATTCCTTCCGGCTGTTTACGCTCTGAATTGAAATGACACCGAGGTCAACCTTAACTTTCATCCTTTTGAGGTCGATAAAATAAGTACCAGTTGAATACTGTGATCGATATAATCGATTTACGTCTCCCTAAAATTGTTGGCCTTATGCCAAAATTAGAAGCCATTATGTGCTTAACTATAGGAATAGTGTTAGAACTAAAATTACCAGATTGAAAATCTCAAAGTACGTAACTAGAAAAGAGACCGCTATTCTTTTTATTTTTATTGTTGTTGTACTACAAAGGAATTTTTATACCATTAACAATTACTGAATAACTTTGGATAATGTTAGTCAAGTTAAAATAGTTACAATGCACCAAATTTATAACCTATATAAATTCTACTTTGGCTCTGTGACGGAAACATCAGCTCTCATTACCATCTAAGCTATAAGTGTAGATATTCTCTTCTTAACTAATATAAAAATTTAGTAATGAATCGACGTATACACAGTGAACAGCGAGAGTCAACACGGTGGTTTTCATCCGTTCGAGGTCGATAAAATAAGTACTAGTTAAGCACTGGAATCGATGTAATCAACTATCCCCTTCCTTGAAATTTTAGGTCTTGTACCTGTTGTAGAAAGTAGTATTATTATTATCATCATCATCATCATCATCATCATCATCATCATCATCATCATCATCATCATCATCATCATCATCGTCATCATCATCATCATCATCATCATCATTAAGACGGTGAGCTGGTAGAATCGTTAGCACGCCAGGCGAAATGCTTTGCGGTGTTTTGTGTCTTCACTTTCTGAGTTCATATTCCGCTGAGGTCGACATTGTCTTTCATCCTTTTGGGGTCGATAAATTAAGTACCAGTGAAACACTGTGGTAGATGTAATCGATTCATCCCCTCCCCCAAAATGTCTGCCCTTGTAACGCTGGAGATGTACTACAGTGTCAGCTGTTCACTATCAGTGAACTAAGATAACACCCCTTATTTTTCGAGCACCTTCCGGAGTATTCGAGCGGTTCCAAGCAGTGCTGTTTTTTGCAAGTGCTCCACCCTTATTGCAGCCCCTATTTGTTCCATGTACTTCTCAAGATTTTTACTCACTGTTCCCAATAATACGACAATTATTGGTACTACTACCACCTTTTTCATCAACCACAACTGCTTAACCTCCCAAGCTAACCTGTCATATCTATCTTCCTTATCGCATACCTTGTTGTCAGCTGGGCATCATCATCATCATCATCATCATCATTATTATTATTATTATTGTGGGGTTTTTTTTCTTCTTTCTTCAAATTTTTTCCCATTTCTCGCCGAGTGTTTTCCGTACACGTAGGGCATTATTATGTTGGAATAAAGACCTGTTGTATTTCATGACAGAGAGAGAGAGAGAGAGAAACAACTGATTGTTTGGTCTTGATATATTTAATCAAAGTAAAATTTCCCCTCATTATTGATAACATAGTTCCATTTATTTGACAATTTGTTGATGCCTCAGGCATAAAATTCTTCAGGTTTTGAAGCAATGAAACACTCAATATAATTTACAGTCGCTTCACAATTAGTAAACTGTTTTCTCTCTAAATGGTGTTGCAATGATCTGAAAAGATGGAAAAAGATCAGGAGAGTAAGAAGGATGAGGCAAAACTTCCATATTTAATAACATATCTTTTCCTAAATGATTTGGATAATATGTGGTCTTGCATTATCGTATAAGAGTAACCCGCCTTTACTACTGACTAATGACGGGCGCTTTTTCTGCAAGTCTTTCTGCAGTTGACGATACTTCTCGGCATTATCAGTTTTATTTTGGTTTAATGCTTCATGATAGACGTCACCCTTCATACCTCACCAAACACTGAGCACAATTTTTTTCGTGTGCAGTAATGGTTTAGGAATGCACCCTCTTTTTTCATTAGATGCTAACAATTGTAGATTTCGCTGGATATGATTATAGAGAAACCACCTTTAATCACTTACGATGGTTTTTACTCAGCAAGTGGTAAGCCTACTCTTCAATATCGAGCAAAGTGTAACTCTTTGGTTAATCTGAGAAGCAGTCAGATGATGTGGGACTGACTGACAAAAATATCAGTCAGTTATTGAAGTCAATATAAACAACTAAACTCCTCCACCAAATTTAAGGCTTTGTGTCAATTACATAAATCATTATAATCAGAGAATAATTTAGTTAGAAATAATTATTGACTCCTTGCAAGATCCAAACAGACTCCTGCAGTGTTCTCAAACTTATATAGAGACATCGCCTTCTATCAGTGGCAACCTTAACTATATTCAAGAGAAAGTAGTCTGCATGGTTGATAAGTCTTTATTTGCAGACACATCTGGTTAATTGCCGTGCACATGACATCGTTATTTCGTATTATGTTCAGCTGCAACTATCAAGAACAATACTTTTCAGAATTTTCTGTATGCCACGTCTCTACTAGAGCAGCAAGCAAATATCACCCATTTCCTTGAATTGAGACTCATCAATAGAAAAATCAACATCTGATTTTGTCCATTAGGCTACAACCAAGCACTTAACTATCTCCCATCTCTAAGCTAAACTGATCGTGAACCGTTAATTTCATATTTAATTCCTTGACTTCAAACATTTCTCCAAACATTAACATCCAATAGTTTGCTGAATTGGAACCAACACTTCTTGTAATAAAATATTGGTGAAAAGCAAAATAAACAAAGTTAGAAATTATTCTGTTCGCTGCTTCCCCATTTGTATGCCCATAAGATATATTGCTCATGAGATACATAACCATCCATAAGTGGGAATATGTTAAATATTATTTTCAAAGTCATATACAATGAATTCATTCGGCGATTTTCTTCAATATTCTGTAACCACAAAATATTTGATTAGTTGACAAAGCAAAAGTCTATGTGAAGTCTAAATATAAAAATATTCATTAATCGTTAACAAAAAAGGTTGTCATAGCGACGACGACAGTAGGAGATATTTAGTGCATGCATGTCCGAGTAAAATGTGTGTCGGCAATGACAGTCAGCTGTAGTAGTCGTCAAATTCCGCAGCCGAGTGCGTAGCGTAAGTTCCTGTAGCAAGTCTCAACCACTGGTCAGTTTCCAGACAAACCAACTATATATACCCGATGGTCTATCAAAGAAAAGACGCCAAAGACAAAATCGTTAATGAAATTCCAGTATATGTTTTAGCCAAAAATTGTTAGATTATTTACAGCTACTGGGATTGTAATGAGTTAAGCATCTGATGGTTCTATCGTATTTTTGCCGGTCAACTTAGTTACAATTCTTAATATGTTTAGCTCGCTGTTTTCGATATGAAGGATAACTGGTAGAATATAAAGAAATAGCTTTTATTATCCAACATAATATTTACAATACCTCCTAGATTAATTTTTAAAATCGTGTTTCATACGACCCGTTATAAATACGCGCGCGCGCGTGCCTACATACATGTATGCAATGACATCCGCAGGAAAGACTTTTCTGGTATAAATATAGACATTGTCACAGTTATTGAATACATAACAACACAAGTTATGTTCTCATCAAAACGTCTACCAATTGCAAATATAAAACGTTTAATATAGTTGTTTGAGACAAGAGAAAAGATCACGTACGATTATAGAGGTCAGCTGCCCTGCTGATACTAATGTTTCTTTTAAAAAATCATGCGTTCGTGAAGAGAAATCAAATTATTTTTCGATGTGTGTGTGTGTGTGTGTGTGCGTGTGTGTACAGAATTAGCTGGTCTTAACGCTGTATTCATAAAATGTTTATTGTAATTGTGTTTCGAGGTGAAATGTCATCTTAAGCTATTAAGATGACACTTCCCCTCGAAGCACTAGAAATTTCTTAGGTATATATATATAGTAATGTTCATAAGGAATTAAATCAGATTGTCGATATTTCGGGTGCATGGACCTTACACCTAATAAAACATAAGTAGAAATCTTAGAGATGGAATACGATTCAAATCAATGACAGCAGTTCGCTAAATAATTCATGTCTGACGTCTAGCAGAGGCGTTCAGTCACTTCTCAGCTCAAAGAGCACTGATGAAGATAAAATGAGACTCCGTTATATGCCTCATAGATTCATCCTCAGCGACTGCAGTGTGTGTGTCCGTGCATGTGTGCGTATGCGTATGCGCGTTAGTGTGTGTGTGTGTGTGTGTAGTCGTAAAGGATGCACTAAAGAAAAATATCTTCTGGTATTTAATACTAGTCGCGTTCCTTTACGCCGATGTGAACATAACTATTTCGTCTTGTGTGATCTCGATAAAATCACAAGACTAACACTGGAAGTTGATATAATTAATTAAAAACCTTAACGTTAGTGCCTCACTGATGGTGAACGCAGCCCAAAGGGAGAAACCAGTGATAAATAAATAAATAAATAAATAAATAAATAAATAAAAGGTGCATGACCTTGTTTGACTGAGAAAGCATTTACTTCAATGTACTGATATATTGATTTCTTGCATTGGCACAAGGCCACGAATTCAGGAGGAAAGAAACAGCTGAATATATCTAGCCCTGTACTTGATTGGTATTTATTTTATCGATTCCGGAAGGATGAATGGCATTTCTGGCGCGATCTGAACCAAGAGTGTAAATAGTTGCAACTAAATACCGAAAGGCATTTTGTCCGACACATCGACAATTCTGCCAATTCACAAACTATTAGAGCAAGAAGAAAAGACGAAAGAAAAATTTCGTTATATGATATACTAGTTTCAAATTTTTCGCACAGGGCCCGTAATTTTGGTGGAGGGGTTAAGTCGATTATATCGAACAGTGTACTCAACTGGTACTTGTTTTATCGACCCCAAAAGGGAAGAAGAGAAAAGTCGACCTCGGTGGAATTTGAACTCAGAACGTGAAGGCGGACGAAATGCCGCTAAGAATTTTGAGCGGCGCGCTTACGTTTCTGCCAGCTCACTGCCTTATATCCAGATATCATATATTACTATTAAAAACTATGTAAGAGAGTTCTAGCAATCAGACAATAACTCACTCTTTTGAAATCAACTCACCTGATACCGTCTCTGATTCTGTGAGACAAACTTCCAGTTTTAAAGTGATCTGAATTAAAACCTTCCTTTATAATTTTCTTATTAAAATTGTTGCAGACACTTGGTTTAAAAAAATGATAAAGTTATTTTAGTAAATTCTACGTTATTTAAAAAAAATTATTGAAACAAAGGCAGTATATATCAACAGGCATTCTCTCTGCGATAGACTCAAGGTGCCTGAATTTTTTCGTCACATTTTCTCGTCATACTATAATTTTGCTGACACAGCTACTTCAACATTGTTTGAAGAAGCTGAGATTAAGGACGACAAAACGAAGGAGTTAATCGATACCAACCCCCGTTATACGACCAGGTAACCGCAGATATTCCGCAAATAAAGTATCTGCATCAACTTGGTTACGTAATTAGGCTCAGTGTTTGATAAAGTTATTTTAGTAAATTCTACGTTATTTCTAAAAATTAATTGAAACAAAGGCAGTTTGACAAAATCTAATATCGTCTTCCCACTCAATTATGTTTGCTGATCCCATCAAACAAGCATGAAGCATGGACAACGAGCGAGCATTTACGTGATCACTCGACCTAACAGAAATAGCAGTCAAATCTCTCCAAAATGACACGTGAAAAAAATGAAAATGTCACAAATGGAATGTGATGAATCATGTCTGTTCAATGAGCGTTGACCAGAGGCTGAACCTCACCTAACCCACCCCACAAAAACCTAGTATTATAACTGACTGTTCCCTCATTTAAAAATCATACCTTTAAAAAGTTAGTATTCGGTTTCAAATACATGGAGGGTAGGAAATAAATTATCTAACTTTTTTTCCATTTTAATTTGTTTTTTTTTTAAACATTTAAGTATTATGCTCTATGAATCAGACTGTTAATTTTTATAAATTTTAACACACACACACACACACACACACACACACACACACACACACACACACATATATATATATATATATATGTGTATACATATACATATACAGAGACACACACACACATATACATACATATATGTATATATATATGTGTGTATATATATATATATATATATATATATATAAACACATAATACATACATATATACATACATATATATATATATATATATATATATATATATATATATATATATATATATATATATATATATATATATATATATATATAGGGAGAATTCACAAAAAAAGTAAAAGACGAAGACAAGTGGTGTAGAAAACAAACAGAAGTATTAGTATAACACTAGGGAAGTGAAAAAGTCTTTAACGTTTCGAACCTACGCTCTTCCACAGAAAGCAACACGGAAAGAAACAAGGAGACAAAAAAAGAATGTGTACTGGCTAGCGATCTATCACGGCGAAATGGGTTAGCGAAAATGTCCGTTCAGTTTTTTTTTTAAGTGAAAGTAATACACAAGCTTTAGACTCAAAGCAATTTATTCAATCAGTAGTATAATTACCGTTTCGTTCCAGAGTATTCTGCAATCTTGAGGGCAGATCCATCATTCTCAGCTCAAAGAATTTCCTGTCCTTACAGGTGAAAATCCCTTCCAGGTCAATTTTTTTACATCCTCTTCAGAATTGAAGGCCTGTCCATTTAATTAATTTTGAAAAAATAGAAACAAGTGGAAATCTCAAGGCGCAAAATCGTGCAAATATGGAGAGTACAGCAAAACTTCTCAGTTGAGCCCCAGTAATATCAGCTGCATCGGTAAAGATTTGTGCAGTCTGGTATTGTCGTGATGAAAGACGATGCACTTACGATTAGCAAGAGCTGGATGATCCCGGTGAATCGCTTCATTTAATTTGTTCAGCTGGTCACAGCACACATTCGAATTGATAGTCCGCTTTTGGAAAAAGGTCTCAAAAGACAATAATAGATTTCAAGTCCCACCAAACTGAAAGCATAACATTCTTCGGGTAAAGTCCTTCTTTGAAGGTTGTTTGTGACGGTTTGCTGCGCTTCCCCCGTGATCATTTGCGCTTTACATTTTTATAGACGATCCATTTTTCGTTCCTTGCCACCATTCTCTTCAAAAACGGATCGTTTTCTTCACGCTTCTGCAATGAATCGCGAATGGAAAACCGTTGCGCTAGGTTCGCCTCATTCATTTGATGTAGAGCCCAAACACCGAGCCTAATTACGTAACCAAGTTGATGCAGATATGTTTATTTGCGGAATAACTGCGGTTACCTGGTCGTATAACGGGGGTTGGTATCGATTAACTCCTTCGTTTTGTCGCCCTTAATCTCAGTTGGCCAGTCAGAACGAGGTGCGTTTTCATAGATAGATGGATGGATGGATGGATGGCTGGATGGATGGATGGATGGATGGATGGATAGATAGCTATAGACAGACAGACAGGCAGACAGATAGATAGATAAGAAGTAGACAGACAGACAGACATACAGACAAATAGATAGATAGATAGATAGATAGATAGATAGATAGATAGATAGATAGATAGGTAGATAGATAGAAAGAACTGCGTCCAAACGACTGTTTGGTATTGCAGGCCTTGTGCAAGAAGAAAGATGGAAACCAACTTTCAACGTCCGGGTTACCCTGAACGTTTTCGATTTACAGAAGATAAGAACAACTAGCGTCCTTATTTTGAAGTCAGTGAGAGAGAGTGAAGGAGAATGTGGGCGGTAACCAGTTTGTTTGGCTTTCTTTTGTTAAGTATAATGATAATTATGTCCTCTGTTAAAAAAAAAAAAAAGATAAGCCGTCAGCCTTTGTAAACTTTAAGTTTAAATACGGTTAAAGTAAATTTGTGAAGCAGAGTATTTTGGTGTAGTTTGGTTGAGATATTTCGGTAGAACTTTTAAACAGCTGTTAAGTAAACCATCGGAGCTTGTCATTCAGTTCACGTTATCAACAAAATAAATTGTTTACATTTGCAAAACATGATACGCAAGATATATAATTATACATTTTGTGTGTGTGAGAGAGAGAGTGAGAGAGAAAGAGAGAGACACAGAGAGAGAGACAGTGGAAAGTGTGTAGCGAATTGACAGTGACGTTAAAGCTTCGAATGGTTTACCTGGTGATATTTATTCTGGATCTCTGTGTTCTGTTTTCAAATCCTGCCAAGGTCAACTATGCTTTTCACTTTTGCGAAGTCGATAAATCAAGTCACCTTACTAAAGTCAGTTCTTCTCTCTTTCTCTTTCTGCCTTCCCCTGCTCCCAACTCTCTCTCTCTCTCTCTCTCTCTCTCTCTCTCTCTCTCTCTCTCTTTCTCCCTGTCTCTCTCGGTCTTACTCTTTCTTTTTCAAAGAAATCGACTTTGGTCAAACGTAGACTGATAGGCCTTCTAACACATCCTCGGCAGGTTTCCTTTTATTTCTTCTATACTACTATTTCTATGAATTAGTAACTAATGTGTGTGTGTATCTGTGTGTGTGTGTGTGTGTGCGTGCGTGCGTGCGCGCGTGTATATATATGCATGTATTATCCGAAGTGTATAGTATTATATATTCATCACGGCCGATCTTAATCGGTTTCGCGCTAGGGATACAACGGAGTGTTAGATAACAATCCGATTATATAACCCTACACTCATCAGAGGCAGCTGATATGGAATGAAATATCAGCTACCTCTGATGAGCGTAGGGTTATATAATCGGATTGTTATCTAACATTCCGTTGTATCCCT